>NC_057813.1:301862027-301865832 GCF_018294505.1 Triticum aestivum
CTACTACTACTACTACTACTACTACTACTACTACTACTACTACTACTACTACCACTACTACTACTACTACTACTACTACTGCTGATGCTGCTGCTGCTGCTGCTACTACTACTGCTGCTGCTGCTACTACTACTACTACTACTACTACTACTACTACTACTACTACTACTACTACTACTATTACTACTACTACTACTACCACCCATGTCCTAGTTTATTGGTCTCCATTGTAATCTGTGCCAAAGTTTGACCATGAATTTAACTAACAAAATGTTCATGCATGTCATAAAAAATTATATCATTAAAAATTATGTTCAAATACGAATCCAACAATATAATTTTATTAACATGCACTAACATTCCATCAGATAAATCGTTGGTAAAAATTAGCACAAATTACAAAGAGGACTAATAAACCAGGACGGAGGTAGTAGAAGAGAGAGAGGTCGGCCGAGTGTTACTGGTGCTCCCTCCATTTTATGCGGAGTAAGTAAAAATAGAGGGAGTATACTACTAGTACTATGAGCACTGCATACTCTACTGTAGATGTTGGATTGTCAGTACTTCACTAGTACTATTGGACAGGGAGCTTAAAAAAGTTAATATTGGACTGGCTATACGTGGCGAAATCCTAGTAGGAAGAGCATGTGCGAGAACAAGCACATTCATTTGTTTGAAAAAAATGGGAAACCATCTCTGTTTGAATACAAATCTAGGAGTACGCACGAATCTAACAATATTGATTGGGTGTTGTTGAATGTTGATACTTTTTCTGTAAGTTTGATCAAATTGGAGATACTTGGACTACACATAAAACTTCTATGTAAACTAGAAAGGATCGGAGGGAGAATATTGTACGTTCAAAAGTGAAACGAACATTGAATACCGTTTATATATGATTTGTTGATTGTATGATCACCGGTTCAAAATTTTGAATCTGCCTTAGGTATCACACATACACCCACTTGTTCTCTCTTGGTTTCATCTCGGGGTCCGGAGATCGATTGAAATAGGACTAGGGTGGGTACAGTACATTCGTTTCTCTTTTGAACGTACTATATACTCCCTCCGATCCCCACAGACCCCCTAGTCATTTCTATCATACAAAAACACCAAACCTTTATCTCCTTGCATGACACGCACTTGATCTCTCAACATCAATCGATGTCATGAAGATGTGTCAGAGCATGAATCGAATGGGATATCAAAACTAAGATGGGAAGCGACACGTAGTGGAGGCAAAGTGAAACTTTAAATGAACCATTTGTTTGTATGCATGTCGGACAAATTACAACATTGGAAATACAAGCATGGTCTAGGCCCACATGCCGATGATACTCGGCGGAATGTTCAAATGAGGCATGCGGGAGGATGGACTCGACCGGATGGCGGCATGATCGATGGAGAAGAGGGTTGGAGAGGAATGAGAAATAAGCAACGCCCCATGATTATACTTGACGGCTCAAATAAAAAATAAATTGTCTCGTTTTCCCTTCCGTCTTGATTACGGAGTAAGATACTCCCTCTATTTTTTATTTAATCGACATATTAGGTTTGGCTAAAAACTTCATAAAATTTGACCAAATTTATATAAAAATTATGAACATTTACAATAGCAAATCTATATCATGTGAAAGTATATTCAATAATGAATCTAATGGTATTGATTTGTTATTGTATATGTTATTATTTCTGTCTATAAACTTTGTCAAAGTTTACAAAGTTTGACTTTGAGCAAAGCTAAAATGCGGAGTAAATAAAAACAGAGGGAGTACGCAGGGACTAGTATAGTTACTACTGCCAGAACATGGTAAGTTGGACCCCTAAATGCGGGCACGGACCGGGCACACCTCAATTATTCCTTCAAATAGTCGGACACCTACATTAGCACACCATCTGGCTACTTAATAAAGTGTTACGCTTCACTAGTTGAAAAGGAAAAGGGTGGTACCATACCCAAAACCACCACACTTGGGGCTAGGGTAATAACTTGGTACTGTACCACATTTGAACCAGGGCACAAAAACCACTTGTTCTGCGCGTAATGTGCAACACGGAGCACTGACTCTCGAATTTGGCCGGGAAAACAGGAAAACGGACATGCGGGGCATAGCGGTCAGGACAACGTGGCACAGACTAATCCAATGGAGGAGCTGGCCCACGACCTCCTCGCCACCGGCAACCGTTCATGCAGGTCGTGGGGGCCGGCAACATGGCGGAGCTCCCGCACTGCCTCTGGACACGGCGACCATGGTGAGTGACACACTCATCGTCGCTGGACCCGGTCAGGGTGCCGAGGGTGGCGTTAGCACCGCGGCACAACCAGCAGATCAACACCCGGCTCATCGAGGATGCACATGGCGCCAAAATGTGCGCGTGCCGCGACGCGTCCGCGGAGTGTTGTAGCGCTGCCAACTGCATCCCCAGTACCTGAGACCATGCCGTGTCATCTTGCTTTTTCAATGACATGTGGCTATCGCATGTGAGCAAAGGGCATCTCCAACGTTGCCACGACTACAGCTGACTACCCTGGCACACCAAAAACCCTCATCCCTCGCGTCATCGCGCGGTGCAACCCAGGCGGCGCCAGCTACCCGCAATCATGCCATTTGTCCATATGCCATCATTAAGAGGCTCGGTGCCCGACGAACCAACTCCAACGACTTAATGATGCACCTGAACACTTGGCCTCACCGGAATGCGCTACTTAAAGCGGCAATGCCCAGCTAAACTCCACACCATAGCACATCGTCCTGCTACCTGGCACCACATTCGCCATGACCGCGAGCGTGAACGCTCTGCGGGAGAGCTTGTCTTCGGGGATGAAGCTCAAGGTCCCCGTCCTCGCTCAAGTCGCCCCTTGCAAAGCAATAGCGAGCCGGACGTAGATGTGCCGTCACAAGTAGTGGCCACGCTGGTGGCCGACGACAGGAGCACCGTCCGCCACGCGTCCTACTTGCCGCCGTACAAAGTTCGGTGGCGCATGTGGCAGGTGAAGCGATAGACCATCCACGTCCATCATCGTCGACCTCACGTCCACCGACACCGCCGAGGTCGGGGACTCCTCTGAGGATGAGTATGGCATGGGAGGCGGCAGGGCAGGTTGTGGCAACTGGCCGGTCTATCTCCCGTGTTCTACTCTTCCTCGCTGGAGACCGCACCATCACTTCACGGGTCTTGAACCCTGCCCCCGTACATGGAGATCGTAGATGGAGGATGTCGGTCGCCACTATAGAATAGGTTTAGGGTCAGGTTTCTTTTATTTTTCTATCCTATAAATGTTCGAAATGTAGTGAAAATATGCCCTGTTTCCGTGAATCTTGTCTAGTGTATATGAACTTTCACAATAGTAGTAAGATATATTGTAGAAGTACGAACATATATGGAATGATGATTTGTTTTTGTGTGTATAAACTTAGAAGGTTTGACCCGAGACAAAGCTAACATGCGAAGTAAATCAACACATAGGGTCTACCTAGACAATTTATCTTAGGCACTCCAATAGTATGTCCACTACACATTCATGCATTTCACATCTTTCTACATCTACGGGAACCTATGAAAGGGTTAACGTAAATTGCCTCTCTCTCCCCCCATTGATTTTCACTGTGGTGGGCCCCTCCCTTCCCCAATCTCCAACCAACAGCTCACACGTTTCACATTACACGTGGGACTGCACTTGGAGAAACCGACCATGCGCCAAACTCCCCTGCCCACCGTGCGAAATCCCCCCCCCCAAATTTCACCCAAATCCCAAATTCAACCGCCCTTCGGCCAACTAGCCAATAATATTCCCAAACCCCCC
>NC_057813.1:301866183-301888895 GCF_018294505.1 Triticum aestivum
CCCCCTCCACTCCATTCGCTCCGCCAAAGCCGCCCTCCCCGCCGCGGCGATATGTCGGCACCGCAATTCATCGAGGGGACGCACGGCGATCCTCTCGCTCCCACAGTATGCTCTCGTAGATTGCCATCCTCTAGCTGCTCTTCCACCGCTGGCGATGTTCTTGTGGAGACGCACGGCAGTCAACTTCTCCCATGGTACATGCATTCTAGACTGAGGCCCCGTCCATGTCAGAGTAGGGCTGAATGTTAGCTGATAGACGCTGTTAGTCTCACTATTTGCCGAAGTAGTTTACAGTCAATATGCTCTGCTTAAGAAGCTTCCTTGCCCTGTTCTGCACTCAATCTGCTTAGCTGAGATGGCATGCCACGCCCGATTAGTTGCTAAAATATCCTGCCATATATTTATTTTGACATAGATTGCCATGGTCTAGTAGCCAATATGTTAGGTGAAATAGCTCTACTCCATTTTATACTCGATCTTTGTTGCTGAGATGGCCTTCGATGGCTGTGTGCTCGGCCTCATTAACTGCTCAAATAGCCTTCCATAATTTAGCACCCAAATTTGTTTGCTGAGTTAGCTTTACATATATTCGGTTACTTAGATCTGCTTGTCCAAATATCTTTCCATAGCTTTAGACATCGACCTAGGTATTTTTTCTGGACTTCATAAAAAAGCATATATGTTTTTCATGTAATATCTAGTAGAAGAACTAATTTGTATGTCTAACAGATTGACAGGACTTGGATAACTTCTGCTTGAGTATTCTCCACTGCATATGTCGACGGGGTTGAAAACTTCATGAACTTTATCAGAGTTGAGTATGGTGGTCCGAAATCAGATGTGCTCTACCCGTGTAGCACTTGTATGAATTCAGTTACAAGACCCCAGTCAACTGTGCAAAATCATCTACACTTGTATGGGATGTCGGTCCCATATACTAGGTGGGTTCATCATGGTGAAGCTATGAACATCAATGTTACTCACTATGTAGAAGCAGCAGATCACCATCTTGATCTGCCTGATGCTCAGGTGGAAGAGGAGGAGGAGGTGGTGGTGGCGGAACCAGTGAGTTTGACCAAAATTGAAACAATGCTATGAAATGCTCGTGCTTTTCGTGAACTTTCACCTGCAGAAGAAAAATGGTGGGCCCGCATGTTGGAACAATGCAACGTGGATGTCACCCCAGGAAATAACTTGTCAGTACTCTCAGCTATGGCCACCTTTCTTTAGGTGAAGACATCTGAGCGGATGACCAACAAATCATTCGATGTGATGTTGGCTGCTTTCCGCAAATCTTTCCCTGAAGCGTGTGAGCTTCCACACACCTTTCCGTAAAATGAAGAATTTCCTTCATGTAGTTGGAATTGGATATGATATGATCCATGTTTGTAATAATAATTGTGTTCTGTTCCGGAAGGATTATGCCAACTTAAGTGAATCCCCAAAATGCAAATCATCAAGATGGAAAGATGGTGCTGCTGTGAAGAGGATTCCTCATAATGTTCTGAGACATTTTCCAATTATACCAAGATTGTAGAGGTTGTTTCATGATGCTCAAACAAGAGAGGATGTATTGTGGCATTCTAGGAACCAGGAGTATAGAGATCAGAATGTAATGAGTCATCCATCTCATGGTAGTGACTAGAAAAGCTTCAATCAGAAACACAAAAAGTTTGATGCTGACCCAAGAAACATTAGACTTGGCTTAGCTTCAGATGGATTTAACCCATTTGGCCACCAGAGCGCCACATATAGCATGGGGCCAGTGCTTGTTATCCCTTTCAACATGCCTCCAAATGTCTGAACCAAAGAATCAAACTACATGATGGCCTTGCTCATCCCAGGTCCAAAAAGTCTTGGAAAGGATTTTGATTTATTCATGGAGCCTCTTGTGGAGGAACTTCGACAATATTGGAGGGTTTTTCTCAATCGAGACCTATATAGCAGCACACCAACTGATTTCTTTCTGTGTGCTGTTGTAATTTGGTGCATCCATGATTATCCGGCTTTGGACACTATGTCAAGGCAAACGACACATGGTTACAATGCATGTGCTCGCTGTGACAGGAATCCGCAGTCATATGCAATTCTTTGTAAGATATGTTACATTGGACACAAGCATTTCCTTTCTAAGGACAAGCCATGTCCTACAAAATACCGAAGATATGTGTTCAATGCAAAGCATGAAAACCGTGATGCGCCAAAGAGGCTCCCTGCCGATGAGTTGACAGTGGAATTAGAGATGGTCAGGCATATTACACCAAGAAACCATCTTGATAATGGTAGTGGGAACAGGAAGCGTGTCAAGGCAGAAGAGAGATTATTGTTTACCCGCAGGTCCACTTTGTGAGACTTGGAGTATTGGAAAGATTTGGATCTGCCGCATAATCCTGATGTGATGCACATAGAGAAAAAAATATGTGACAGCATTATCGATACACTTCTTAATATTGAAGGCAAGACGAAAGATACCTTAAAATCTAGGATTGATTTGACACACCTGGGTATCAGAAAGGATTTGCAGGTGGAAGATGAAGGTAAACCACGGGATATGGCACTAGCTGTGTACGTCTTGGACAAGGTAAAAAGAAAAGAATTCTGTGAGGTCCTGTCATGTGTGAGATTCCCACATGGATTTGCTTCCAACCCTGAAAGGAGAGTAAGTGCAGATGGAAACAAGGTACGAGGATTGAAAACTCATGACTGCCACATCCTACTTTAAAGGATTTTTCCTATTATCTTAGAGGATTGGGCCACCCTGGCTTATACAGAGCAGTTGCAGAGTAGGGACAATTCTTCAGGGAACTCTGCAGTAGAAATATCTGGATAGATGCTTTGGAGCATCTTAGAGATAAGATACTAACTATCATATGGGACCTTGAGAAGATATATCCTCCAGCCTTCTTTGATGTGATGGTGCATTTGGCTGTTCCTCTACCTGATGAGGCACTACTTAGAGGTCCAATACAGTATGGCTGGATGTGCCCTATTGAAAGGTGGTTAGGCACTATCAAGGGCTATGTTAGGAACAGAGCTAGACCCGAGAGTTCCATTGCAGAGGCCTACGTTGCTATAGAAGCGTTGACATTCTGCTCAAAATACATTGAAACAGTTGATCAGCTTAGCAAAGAGGTGGGTGAAGACAATCCAGGGCTCAATGTTTTCGATTGTTCTTTTCAAGTTATAGGGCAAAGTTGACAAG
Source organism: Triticum aestivum (assembly GCF_018294505.1). Taxonomy (NCBI): domain Eukaryota; kingdom Viridiplantae; phylum Streptophyta; class Magnoliopsida; order Poales; family Poaceae; genus Triticum; species Triticum aestivum. Next base: position 301,869,386 of record NC_057813.1, read on the forward strand.
ATGACAAACCTAAAGATTTGGACAAAATGGTTTGGTAACTGTCCTGAGATTCTACCTTATATCGAGTAAGTGCTAAGTACTTCAGCTTATACATCGTAATCTACTAAACTTGCAGCACAATCTTATATATTTAGATGTTTGACGCGATCACTATGTTGTGCAACATCTACAGAAAGGAGATACCGCCGCAAAATCCGAGTAACATTGACAAACTAGTTATGGCAGGATTTGCGAAATGGTTCAAGAGCCTTGTAAGCTTTTGAATTGCACTGTTAGTTTTTTTAATATATTGAGTACATAAGATGATCAGCTTGTCTATTTTCTAACCATAGGTTAAGAAGATGCAGGAGGATGGGTAGGCAGTTGATGATGCCCTTTATGCACTAGCAATGGGTCCTGATACTCGGGTAAGACATTATGGATCTTGCGTCGTTGGAGATGTGCGCTACAACACCCTTGCACGTGACGAAGGTAGTAAGACACAAAACAGTGCCATCATGAGCACGGATACGTACGGCAAAGAGATAACTAAAATGTATGCTAACATAACAGACATTGTTCAGTTGCAGTATATCTCCAGTTTCGAGGTTCATTGGTGTGTGGTTCTGTTGTGCTGTCGTTGGTATAACCTGTTTTCCAAGATCGCAAAACGCAGAGCTGATGATTATTGCAAATCCATCAATATCAAGGCGGCGTACCAGACCGATGAGCCTTTTATTTTGGCAAATCAAGAACACAAATATTTTTCTTGGAAGACACATTTGCACGTAGCGATGACTGGAGAGTATTGCAAAGGTTTGAGTAGAGGAATTCGTTTAATGAAGTTGCACAACTAGATGATGCTTACACTCCTCCTAATGTAGAAGATTCCACAGATATTCCTAATATCTTTGAGAACCATCACGTCAATGATGCTGGCGAAAAGATTGTCTATCAGGCTGTGGACATACAGGGGTTGATCAATAAGAAGCCATTGTTCGAGGACATTGAGGATGAAGAAGAAGATGACATTGAGGGAATTATTATTAAGACTAATACAGATGGCGAAGATGTTGACGCTCCTGCTATGGATGATGATTAGATTGCTTTTTTTGTAGTTGCCTGTCAGATGACGTTTTTTCATCTACTATGTGAAATTGTGTTTGCTATGACAACTGAAACCTAATGAACTTGTTGTTTAGTATTTTGCTCTGAGAACATCACTTATTATGTGTGTTGATTTGTGTTTGGTGATTGTATGACGACTAAAACATGATGACTTGTTGTTTAGTTGTACTCATATTTGGCTGTGAAACTTGTATTTGATGACATAGTTTGTTGTTGGACTGCAATTTGCTCGACGTCTTCGAATGGGAAAAAAGCCGACCCAACAGGGCCTCTGCTAATTTAATTATTTATTAGCAAAAAGACCTCTGCTATTTATTTATTTATGAGCAAAAGGCGATACCGCCGATTTTCATTAATAAAAATCATTAGATGTTCACAACACTACGCCTAGCCTGCTAAACAGGTTTCATTCATTACTAGTTTCAGCCAAGTGCTCATATCATAGCCATTGAATACATCACGAGTGCTACATACACTGCAAATAAAGAGACAATCATCCTACATAGCACATCGATTTTTCCCATTATCTTCACAAGCTCTTTCATCTCCTCATTGCTATCAAGGTTGTTCAGCAATTGTTGCTTGGCCATGATCAGAGGAACTGCATCTTTAACCTTCTGCTTTGCATCTTCCTACTCTATCGTTCCTTTAGTTACTTGTCCAAGACCCCAACCTGCTGGTCTTGGGATTCCTCGGCTAACCAAATAATCGGTGTAGTTGCATTCCCCCTCACACTACAAAAAAACACACATCCATGACATTTTGGGCCGAACAAATTTTTTTCTGTCATACTTATGAAACTTCTATGACGATAATTGTGACAAAACCCGGTATCATCATAGATGTGGTGGGCTCCTACTTCTATGACAAAAAATCATGACAGAAAATGGGCTTTTCATCCTGGGAGGGCCGAAGATGCAGTTGCAAGACATTCTTTGGGCCGTCCATGACGGAAAAACCGTGGTAGAAGCGAGGGCGAGGAAAATATTCGGGTGTTCCCGGTTACGGTGGGTGGTCGGGGCCGAGCGATGCATGAAGGTTTGCGCGTTTCTCTCGTACACGCACGTGCGTGGGAGTGAGGCATTGGTCTCTAACTGAAACCGAGCGAGGCATTCGCCTACTGAACGCGAGCGATTGCACTGCAGGCTACGCGTTATTGAACCCGAGTGATCGATCAATGGATGTTAATTGAACCCGATCAAGCGATTCCTTCGCTACTGCTGCTAACTGAAGTCGATCGATGTTGCCTCTGGATGAACAGTGAGCGTTGCTGGGGGGTGGATGAACAGTTCCCGGTGGGGGTGGATGAACAGGACCCCGTGGTGTTGCCTGTGGATGAACAGGACCCCGATCGATCGAGCCAGTTGGGACTGGATGAACAGGACCCCGTGGACGGCTGGATGAATAGTAGAAGGTGGAGGGGTGGATGAACAGTAGCCCGTGGAGGGGTGGTTGAATAGTAGCCGGTGGAGTAGCGCGCGGTGGAGGCTGGATGAACAGGAGCCCGTGGATGAACAGTCGCAGGTGGAGGCTGGAGGAGGTCGGCAGTGGATGAATAGTAGCCCGTGGAGGCTAGAGGAGGTCGACAGTGGAGATGAACAGTATCTCATCGAGTCCCATTTTGTGCTACGCCACACCCCTCCTGATGAACAGGACCCCCGTTTCGACCGTAGCGCTCCAACACAAATCCGTTTCCTCCATTTCGCGGTACACCCCTCCCGATCAACATGACCCCGTTTCGACCGTAGGAGCTCCAACACAAGTCTGTTTCCTCCGTTTTGCGGTATGCCAGACCCCTCCAGATGAATAGGATCCCGTTTCAAACATGGCCGGTCGAACACAAGGCCGTTTCCTCCGTTGTGCGGTACGCCAGGCCTCATTTCCATCGGTTGTTCCGTACAAGCCGGTTGGCTCCCACGCGTTCTGTTGCCTCCTGATGAACACGACGCATTCTATTGCCTCCTGATGAACACGACGCATTCTGTTGCCTCCCCATGAACACAACGAAGATGCAGTTTCTCCATTCCGACCCAGCCATGTACACGAGCCTTGGCCGCACATATGTGCGAGTAGGCGTTCGAGATCCTGACCGTATGTACATATGTGGCCGTATTTTCTTTCTTGCACACTGGCCGTTGTACATACGTGTACATCCTACGTGCGCGCCTCTACTACAACACGTGCGCGCCTCTACATCGACTAATATGTACGTACACGTTTGCGACCAGAATGACAATGCTACGTATGCTTTGACCAAGTGGGTCCCGACTATCAGGCACTTCCTTGCATGCGAAGATGTAACTGGTGGGTCCCAGCAGTCAGGGGGCGAATCATTTTTTTTTGCTCGGACACACTTCCTTTCGTGTGAAGATGTAGCTGGTGGGTCCCAGCAGTCAGGGGGAAATGCTTTTTTCGCGAAATATGGTGGCCCGTCCAATGGGTCCCTGCTGTCAGGTGGAGGAATAATTATTTGGCGCGTAATAATAAGGAGGCACTTCCTTGGGGCCATGGTGGACCCAGCTGTTAGCCTCTCCATGTACAGTACTCTTCCGATGGAAGTCATTCCTTGACCATGTTGACCATGCCGCATTGAGAGCACCAGGGCGGTGGACGACGACAAGGCCTAGGAAGGGGACGACACGGAGCCGGGGAAGACACGGCAGTGGAAGCCCGCGTGGAGAGGAGTACGAGGGTTCACTAGTTCGGCTGTGGTGTGAGGCTGCCGTCGCCACAGAATAACAGGGGGTGTGGATGAGTAGAGGTATGGTCTGGCCAGCGGTGGCAGTAGTAGGGGGCGGTGAGGCCTTCGCGGCATCACAGCCGGCCACTGGAGGCAGGAGCACGCGGCACGACCGACGCTGGTTTGGGCGGCTGGAGCAAGACGACCAGAGGTTGAAGAAGCACTATGACCGTTGGATGAACATCGTACGGTAACTCGAGCTAGAATCGTTCATATTGACTAAGCTGACAAAGCCCTCCATCCCCATCAACTTGGTAGGCCCACAAGTCAGCCTCCCACTATGCTGGGTTCTAGCTGGCAGGGGGAGTATTCATTTTTTTATGCGTAATAAGGAGGCAATTCCTTGCGTGCGAAGATAGCTGGTGGGTCCGACCTGTCAGCGGGGGGCACATTTTTTTCGCAAAATATGGAGGCCCTTCCGGTGGGTCCCAGATGTCAGGTGGAGGAATCATTATTTTATGCGTAATAAGGATGCATTTCCTTGTGTGCGGCCGTGGACCCAGCTGTCAGCCTCTCCACTCATAGTCTACTTCCGATGGTGTCGTTCGTTGACCACGTTGACCATGCCACGCCGAGCGCATCCAAGGTGGTGGACGATGGCGAGGCCCTGGACAACAATGAGCCGGAGATGGGAAGACGCGGGAGTAGAGTCGCACACGGAGAGGTATACAAGTGTTAACTGGTTCTGGTGTGGTGTGGTTTGGCAGTCGGTGGAGAAGAACAAGAGGTGTGGAGGGGTGGAGGGATGGCCTGGACAACGGTGGAGTAGTGTGTCATAGCGAAGTGTGCTAAGCAGAGTTGCTAGCAGCAGGAGGCGGGAGGTGGTCTCGGCGGCGCTGGAGGAAGAAGACGAGAGATTGAAGATGGATGCCGGTTTTTGGATGTAAATCCAACGGCTAACGATGTCAGAATCATTTGTTGACTAAGTTGACAATGACTTGCATTGGCTTTGACCTATTGGCCCACATTTCAGCCTCCAAAAATGTGGCATGTATTCAACCCATTTTTTCAGAATTTACAGTCTTTTTTGCGGGGTAGAATTTACAGTCAATTTTATCTTTTTTTTTTTTGAATTAAAGTCCATTAGCTGGGCTGGGTGAACAAATAATGTATTGTCCTTGCAGCCCATTTATTTTTTTCCTCAAAAATTACAGGTCGTTTGCAACTTCTCGAAATACACAATTTTGCTGGGCTGATTCTAATTATAATGTTGGGTTGGGCCAGCAATGTTATCAAAAAATAAACAGGGGTGAGCATTTTGTTATAAATATTTAAATAATAAGTGATTTATTATTACATTTGTCCTTAAATCTTACCAAGCTTTTGTACACAATCAATAGGATTTTTGTGCCAAAACAATCCAGGATTTTATTGTTAAGAAATTATTTTTATAAGTTAATAAGATGTGGGATATTGTTTTCTTACATATGTAAGTATCTGTTAAATATATGATGACAATAAAAATAATATATAATAACATATAAAATAATTTAAATATATATAATATAGTTAGAAGGGAAACATAAGTTGGACCAGGCGTTCCTATTCTTATATAGAAAAATAGAACAGACCTCCGCATTTTCTTCAAAAAAATACATAAATTGGGCTGCCGATGTTTCAGGAAAAATAAAATCTCGAATCGGAGGTCCATAGACCGGTTCGACCGGCCTATGGACCTCCCATCCGAGGTCGTGGAATGCACATGTTAAAAAAGAAAGCCTAGACGGGGCAGCCCAAAACTCAGCTGATACTTGCTGCCCCAGTGATAATAAATGATACCTGCCAGCTCCCCGGCTTCGTTGTGAATTTATCCCCTAAAGTAACTACGTTGAAGCACCTAAATAAATGTAACTATGTTGACAAACCCATGGGCCCCAACATCAGTATAGCATTAGGAGGAAGTATTTTTTTGATGGGGCACTTGCTTGCGTACGGCCATAGACGTGGTGGGTCCCGACTGTTCGCCTCTCCACATACAGTCCTCTCCAGATTCCTCTTGTTTGCTCAGCATGTTCACGACGGCAGACAGCGGCGTCACGGCGAGCGCACAAAGGCGCAGGAGGGGATCCGACCACCTGAGGAAGTGCCTTATTATTAACGAAACTATTGAACTAGCCTAGTGGCCAAGTGACACTACCCGACAGCTGTTCCGCCCAGGTTCGATTCCACCTGTGCACACCACGTCCAAATTATCTCCAAAATTTTTGCCTCTGCCTTTGTTGACATGTGGGTCCCCATTGTCATCTACGCACATCACGTCCAACACATGCCAAAACTTCGTCCCTCGTTTTCTCTGTGTTTTGCACACTCGACATTGTGTGGGTATTTTGAAAATAACATATCTTTTTGGCTGTGCATCATATGAAGATGTGCTATGCATGAATGTTGATCAGCATGATGTTAACTGGCGGGTAGTTCCATTTTCGACCATGAATAAAACTTCCAACATGATGTTAATCCTGTTTGAAAAGGCGGTGTTAATACAAATGCTCTGCCTCTAAAAGTTGCAGTTTCTTATCTGAAACCGAACTTGCAGTTTCTTATCTAAAACTGAAACTTGTAGTTTCTTCTCTGAGAATCACATTATCTGCACTTTTATACCCCTATTAAACTACATTTTTAAGTGCTAAAAATAGATCTCTAGAATTCATAAAATACTTCATATGCTCAATACTGCAAATCTGAAATTCAAAAGACATTCATATCTGAAAGTACTCTCAAAATACATAACACAAAACACAATTCACAACCTGCAAATAGTGACAACCCTAAGCTCCTCCTGACAATTCACAACCTGCCCGACTATTGGGCTGGGGGGACAGTCCCCTCCTATTCCTCGGCCGCAAACAGCCGCCCCGTGAGATGATGTGAATGGCAAGGGAGAGGATGGCGGGGAAGCGTCATCGGGCCAACTGCTTTTCTCCTCTTGCAGTTGGGTTCGATCGACGAAGACTCCACCGGCTCGCTCTGGCATGACACCCTCACAAACGGCACCCTGTAGATGCTCGATCCTTCAATATCTTGTGGATGCTCCATCTGGGATCGATACTCCCACCACCGCTCCCTCGCGGAGTATCGCCGCCTTTTTGCTCTTTTGCAGATATTTGGTCATGGATGTCGCCGTCGCTGCTAGTTGGTCCTTGTTGTCAAACCAAGACTGTATCTCCAACATCCTAGCTAGCTTCACAGGTTCGCCGTCTGCGATCCTCATGTATCGGTTGTACTCCTCCATTGATCTACTTCTCCACAGCACCTTCACTCGCCGGCGGTGGTTTTTGAATGGAAGAGGAGAGGAGCAGCACTGGTTTTGGGTTAGAACAGGAGAGGAGACATGCTGGTTTTGGATTGGAACAGGAAAGGAGGGGTGGTGGTTTTGAAATGGAAGAGGAGAGGAGTGGCGCTGGATTTAGATTGGAACAGGAGAGGAGTGGCGGTGGTTTAAGAGGAGAAGAGCGGAAGAGCGGCGCTAGTCTTGGAAGTATTTTTTTTGTTTTGCGTATTTTGGGTCAAAGTTTGACCATGTATTTGACAAGCAAAATGTGAATGCATGTCAACAAAAATGTATCGTTTGGTTCGTCTTTGCATGTACTTTCAAATTATATTATTTTTGCAACATATAACATATATTTTATTTGCGAAAATCATGGTCAATTATGACCAAAAATAAAAGGGAGACTAGTTAATGTGGGGTCGTTTCTTAATTGAAGGGTAAATTGATTTTGATTTTGATCCAGTCACAGCGCGTTGGCCCTCTCGTCCAATCCTAAATCACTGCTACACACTCCTCTTCCTCTTCTCCATTGCAAAATCACCTCCTCTCCTCTCCATCATCTCCATTCCAAAACCACCATCTCGCCTCTCCCTCTTCTCCATTGAAAAACCACCTCCACTCCTCTCCATCATCTCCATTCCAAAACAACCATCTTGCCTCTCCCTCTTCTCTATTGCAAGACCACCATCTCTCCTCCCATCTTCCAAATCTAGCACTGGACTACTCAGAAAGACATATATGGAGAGGATGCAGCAGTGAATCAGGCAGATCGCCGGCGGCGACCAGGCAAAGTTAGCCGGGTTGAAGGAGATCCTTACTTGGTTTGACAATGAGTGGGAGATTTTGAGGACGGGAGGGCCATGTGGCATTGTATGCGAAAGAGCGAGACGGAGGCGATGAGGGCGGCGATGTACATGTACTCCTCGGCGGCAGTCACGCTGCAGTCCTCCGAGTTCATCGAGTATCTCCTCTGGGCGATGGAGCAGACAGATTTGCCCGAGGCGACAGTCAAGCGGAGGTGGTGGGCGTACAGGTCGAAGGTCGAGCACCCAGAGGATAACGAATCGATCGAGTATGGTCTGCCATTCGTGAGGGTGCAGAGCTAGCCGGAGCCACATGAGTATTCGTTCTCCCACCGCAAGAGGAGGCCGGATGGCACAACGTTGCTTCCCCACCGTTCTCCACGGTTCCCTCGATGCTCGCCTCGTTTCAACGGTTGTGGTAGGGTTTAAGGTAAGCTTCGCACTAACCTAATCTTCCACCTGCTCATGCTTACAAACAGTGTGACAGCTAATGAAAATCATGCTTACATTCAGTCTCTGAGTACAACACCAATCACCCTAAAATAGCCCTGGACCTTTGGGTCAAAGTTGTGACACAATGTACAAATAAATAAAAATAGATTGGTTCTTCTTTCATAAAAGAGTACTCCCTAGAAAACTACCAATATAAGCTACTAGTATTTGGTTAGAGGATTTGCTGTCGAGAAAGATCTGTCCACAAAGAGCGCCACACATCCCACTTATGGTGGTGGATGCCAATGCGTGCATGGAGCATGGTTGGTGTCAGTAATTTTACTTGGCACATCTCGCACTCTGCATATATGCCGGTTCCATACGTACATTTGTGCAGTTCCACCAAAATGCAGCTGAATAACCCTGTTTGCACAGATAATGAAAAAGTGTGATTACATTATAGTGGCACTAGTTGATGAAACACACAAAATAAATAGAATAAAATATTGCGATAGTATCATAGTATGCCATGTTGCGAGGGCACGATGGTCCTTGCTACGCCTCATACTGTACGCCTCATACTGGAAATCGTCCCTAGTCTCCCAGATACACCTTCTGCCAGTGATGAACATCAGTGTATAGCGGTAGTACAAGGAGGCGCCTTGAGACATTCAAATATCTATTTTTGTGCAGATCAACTAAAATTAAAAACCCCAGTTTGCAGAAATGCTTAAACATTAACAATGGGACTAGTTGATGAAACATACATTAACAAAGAGAAGCACTTTCTTTATCTACATTGGAAATGAAATGATAGAGAGGACACTCGCTCTATTTTAACTGTATTATTACTTCATTTTATCAGTGACACTAGGGTGGAGCAGGTGGCAAATGAGGTGTATCGTGCGTCGCAAGGATGGAGGCCGGGGGTGCTTAGACTGGGATGTTGAAGTTGGCTCTTTCAGTAACCAACATCGATGATTCAATTCATGGGACCTTTTGGTGCAGTTCACCTAAAATGAAGCAATGTCCCGTGAGCTAGCAGCTTCTTCATATTTTTTAAGAAAAGGGCTGCAGCCCCGGTTCCATTTCCATCAGAAAACGAAACACACAGAGCTTCTTCTTCATTAGTTGCAATAAAATTGAGCAACATCAAGGTTGGTTGTGAAGCTCCTGGAATGTTCAACTATAATTTGGATATCATTTGTGCAGTTCAACTAAGATCGAGCGTGAAATGTATATCTCTGTTTGCACAAAAAAGGTGGAAAGGAGGGTGACTAACAAGTGATGAAACATGCATCAAATGAAAAGAATCATGTTCCTTATCTGAATGGCAATCCTAAAAGGATATTAGCAATTTCTAAAGCAGCAGCATTACTAGATATTAGTGTGGGCATTAGGATTAACTATGACAACCGTTAAATACGACATTACTTTAATGGTGCCATTGCTTCATTTTACCAGCAACATTACATTAACAACTACTACAGAGACGGTATTTGGGTACGGCAGAGTAGGCGGACCAGGACAGTTGCATTTCTAACAAAAAGAAGCAACTTATCTTAATGGGAAATTTAGCAGGACATGTAAGAAAGTGCCATTGATTCATATTACTGGAGGCATTACATTGAAAACAACATTGGTTTAACGTGTCCTTACTTTTAACAGTGCGACTGCTAGATTTTACCAGTGGCATTACATAAGAGTGGCTCGGGGCAACAAACATCAGAACATGATATCTGGGTTGGTCCCATTTTTGTTTGGTATAGCCACCTTATACTGTGTGAGGCTAGCAAATCTAGTGCTGGACTTACTATGTTGACTTGTCCCCCAGTCCCCACTTTCTTTCCTTTTTCAACCAATAGATCGGGTCTATATTGAGTTTGTACTGTGTTTCCCTTTATTTCCCTATTAGACCTAGAGACCAATTCGATAGCCAGTCTCTGCTACTTTTCGCCCCCATTGTTTCCTCTTTCGACCAAGTCCTAGATTCAGGTAACAAATCTTCCCCCACCCTCACCGCCTTTATTCCTTGTTTGAACCAAGTAGTACTAGATTCGAGTGCATGAACTAGTTTTACCTCTTCCCGTAAAAATTTAGGTGGTTTTCGAACAGCCGATCGATCCTATCTACGAGGGGCCTGGGAAATAGTAAAAGATACAAATGCATCAACGTCAGGAGCTCGAGAAGTAGAGCAAGGCCAGTTTCGAAGGAAGTTATACCTGAGGGTCGCCAGGATGTCGCTAGGTGGGCGGCGGGAGGCCGGATCTGCCCACCTACGACAGTGAGGAAGAAGGGGTCGGAGGCCCTCCCTCGCCAGCAGTGCTTGGGAGAGAACAGCAAGTCACGCTGATCAGGACGCGTCGGTAGTGGGTAATAGCCGTCGCCGAGGACCACCGCGTGAACATTGCACCTTCTCACCTTCCTCGGCAGAGAGGATCCGGCTGGATCTGTGACTAGCGGTGAGCAAAGAGAGACAGTGTGGCCACCACTGTCGTGTTTAGATCTAGAGAGGACGAGAGAGTGTGAAGAGAGCAACACGAGCAAGGAAGCACGGAGGGTCCTGCCTATATAGTGTACTAGTTTTCTTTTGTCTACCAGAGCCGCCTTGACCTCGTCAATGACTGTCGAGAAGTCACGTGGCCCGGAGGCGCAGTTGTCGTCATTTTGAACTAAAGCACCAGATTATAACATATAACACGAAAAATACCACATGACAAGAAATCATAACCTCACTGCCAAAAGGAGACAACATGAATCCCGACGGACAAACTAGACGAGGATCAAAGCTCAAATAAAAGATAAACATGTAGAAAAGGGGTCCGTCGATAGATGTCCTAATTAACATAGCCAACTTGACCTAGATGGCAGCCGAGTAGTCTTCGTGCACGTGCCCCCAATGACTAGCCCAACTCAGTTGTCGCTGTTTAACCCTCGCAGTGATCTGAAGCACATGCCACCTAATTTTGCGAGATGACAAGAAACCTTTTTTTAGATTTCTCACCAGAACTACAGCCCTGTACAACACAGCCTGCATGATATGTAGAGGATAGCCAATTCAGGCGTGTCTGCTAGAGTCCGGTCACATGCATGGACGAACTGATCTTCCGTGTCTTGCAGGGATCGTCTAGGCACCAACGTAGTACAACACTTCTCTAGTACTATCGCTCTTCTCTCTCTTCTATTAAGTCACCCGACTTGCGGGGCCGAGGAGTGTGCCTATGGTCGGTTCTCAATTGTGGTCCCACATGTGTGTGCAAACGCAATATGACGCACGTTCCATTCGGAGAGCAGCGTGCCAGACCGACCGACCGTCTGGGGTGCGACACGAATGGGACGGGCGTGCTGTATACTCCGTACATGTGTACCGCCGTTTTCTTGAGGCTTTGATCCATGGCGCAATCCATGGATACAAAATTAGTATATTGTACTATTTAAAACTTGAGGGCGGGGCTTTTCCTGCGTGGTAGGTGGGGCGGTTCCGCCTAGTCAGTTCGATAGAGACGCGAGAAGATGAGGGAGTAGGCTGTTGCAAACGTAGGGTTGTGTGATTTGACAGCGAGTTACTGCTGGACAGGTGGGGCCCCGTGATTTGACTTGCCATTATCATTTTAACTGCGGCGCTATGACTGGTGTGAGTCTCCCGATTCCTGACCACCTCCATACAGGTGCCTCTCCCAATGCTCCACCATGTAGAGGCTGGCTATTGCATGAGAGCCCACTTCTCCACTTTTTCCTTGCCTCTTTCCTCCACATATGCAAAAATGCCATGTAAAGCAGGCTTATAGCCCACTATTGTACTTACTTTCTCCTACAGGTGCTAAGCTTGCCACATAGGCATAAAGTCTGATGTGGCAAGTTAATTAAGAAGAGAGAGACTAGTTTGGTGACCCAAGGAAGAAACAGTGCTAAGCGTGTGTACCTAGGTGAAAAGACAATTTTGAGTCTATAGCTAATTAAATGAAGCAAACTTAGCAACAAAAAACTAAGCAACTATGCACTGGGGACTTGATTGCTAAGCCATTTAATGCCCTTAGCACCTCATCTAAGCACCATTTTATTGGAAGAGGTCACTCCTTGAAAAATGCAATAAATACTACAAAGAAAGAGATAGAGAGAAGTAAAAAAAATACACTTATAGCTAACCTTCTAGCTAACCTTGTTGTAGTATGAGTGACTAAGTGATGACTATGTATGACATGCCAACATTAGATAGACTAACGCACCGTGTTAAATCTCTAAGGGCGCGATAGCGCGAGCGACGCGACGGTCGTTGTAGGCGCGACCATGATACAGGCTGCTGGCAGCCCTTGGATCTGAGATCGAACAGTCGCATGCTAAGTTGATGAAAATTTGCAGAATAACCCTCCAGGATAGGATATTCACCCATAGGTCTAGAATTGCGCCATGCAACCATTCGATCTCAGATCCAAGGGCTCTCAGAAGCCCGTATCATGGGAGAATGGAAAGCCACTACCCTACCATTTGCACGCTAGCAGTTTCCTCCTACTCGTCCCCACACATCCTTTAATATTATGGCGGTTCGCTCCTAGTTGTCCCGTCCTTTCACATTACGGCGGTTCCACTAATCCTAACCCTCCTCCCAAATCCATGGCATCCTAAATCTCCATGATCAGCGGTGAGTACAAGGTTAGAACCATTACCAGCGATGGGTTCGACGTCACCTACACCTGTTCTTCCGCGACGGTGAAAGGATGCCTGGCTTGCTTCAGACGCATGTTTGAAAACTCAGATGATGACTGGGTCGCTGGGCTAGATGTTGAGTACACCACAGCCCTGGGACAAGAGAAGGATCTAAAGGAGGACGAGAGGAAGAAGCCCGCCATGATCCAGGTTTACGTGCATGACTTATGCTTGGTTTACCACATATGCCATGCCGACGTTGAATGCCAGGATTTTAAGAACTTCCTCAAGAGCGACCTAGTCAAATTCGTTACTGTAGACTTTATGAACGACAAAAGAGTCCTATGTCGGATATGCCTCGTTGTAGGCAACCCCTTTGACCTCCAAAAGAATCGGCTGCTGCCCTCCAGTGGTCAGCCTTCAATGCTGACCCTGGCAGGAGCCATGGTCATCCTTCGTACGGTAAACTAGAGAAACCTCATTACACGTTTCATTGTCATGCATGGCAGCGGAATGTACTAGATATAGACCACATCCACTATGCTAAAATGGATGGCTACCTTTGTTTCAATATCTACAAGGGTTGGATGAAGAGCAAGAGCCAAGTGTGCGGTTCAAGCAAAGAAGTATCGGCCAAGAGGAAGAGGGACAAGGACGAAGTCAAGGACGTGGACGAGGACTCCGAGTAAGGTGGCAGTGTCGTTACTCATGGTGGTTCTAATGCAGTGTCTATCGGATTAGTTGCATAGTTTAATTTTAGGTGTGCTTAGTTTAATTTGAGGGGTGTGTTGTGCTGAGCCCCTAGCAGAACTATGTTATGTTTCTTCTCGTTACTTTAACTCTTTAGTATGTACATACTAGTATTTCTTACATTTCATCTTTTAGTTAGTATAGTACTACCACTCCTTTCTTCACATTATATACGTACAATATATATGGCCAACATCATATAGCCAGCAGTTTAGTTGTCAAAGAATTTCAGGGTGCTTAGTTTTGTCAAAGAATTCTAGGGTGCTTAGTTTTATTTGAGGGGTGGGTTGTGCTGGACACCATTAGTGTGACTAGCTTTTTTAAGAGTACTATATGCATAATTTGGCGACGAGTGCTCTCTATATCTACCACATTTTTTTTAATTTCAAGTTTTGCTCCATGGCGCAATCCATCGATACTACTACTATACAAAAGTATACATTTTTTAAAAGGCTAGAGGGCGGGGCAGTCTAGCTTGGTCGGTTTCATGAGAGGCGAGGGCCTTTGTGATTTGACAGCTCATTACTGCTGGAAGGCGGGGCCTTTTGATTTGATTGCTCATATAAATGTTCCAATGACCTGAGGAGGAGCAAAGAACCGTGCGGTATACTCAAGTTTTCCACTAGAGTAGTACTACAATGGAGGAGCACGAAACACGGCAGCCCAGTGCCATATGGCAATAAAAATGATCTAATTTGCTAGTCATCTCATTGTTAGCATTGTTCTATTCATGCCTCGCAAAGAACATGACATATGCGGCGAAACACCCAAAGCAAAATATGAAACACAGGAGCAAAAGAAGAAGGAAGATCATCACCCCAAATGACCTAATTCACCGCGGAGTCGTAACTTCTTCTTCATCGCCTCCACGACCTCCATCTCCTTGCACGTATCCTCTTCCATCTTCTTCCTTCTATCCATGACGCGGTATTTCTCGATGCGAGCCTTCATCATCTGTTCCACGGCCGCATTACGTACCTTGACAGCAGCCGGGTGCTCGATGCGGAGCTTCGCCAACTCCTCCTTCTGTTCCATGACGAGGGCCTGCAACATCTTCATCGAGGAACTACTATTCTCATGCAGCTTCTTCCAGCCAGCGTACTTCTCCTTCAACAGGTCGAGCTCGTGGCAGAGTTTTGCCTTGTCCTCCTGAAGTTGCAGGATTTCGCCGGTCGCCTTCATCTCCGAGGCAATGCTCTTCTTCAGCACCATCACCAAGCTGGCGGTCAACTCACCCTGCTTATTGAGCTCAGCAGGCATGTCATCGAGGCTCTCCTTTAGTAGCTGCACCAAGCCATGGATGAACTCCTTCTGCTTATTGAGGTGCTTATTAAGCTGATCAGGCATGCCATCGACGGATAACCACTCCAGTGCCGCCGGCTCGGCATGTCCGCCTCCGCGGCTGGGGCGCTCCTGGGAGCCATCACCTGCCCATGAGAGATCTTTCGTGGTCTCTACGTGGTAGCGAGCCCTCTCTCTTTTTTCCGCAGCCTTGGTTGCCGCTCCCTTGTTACGAGTAGTTCTCGACCTAGAGCTCTGCTCACCGGCCATGGCAAGGACGGACGAACAAGAAGCACTTATGAGGAGGAAAGGTAGAGTAATTTTCGGTTAGGTAGTTCCCCTTTTTATAACCTAAGTACTAGCACTAGTACTAATACCTGCATAGTGGGAACACGTTCAGGTTTGGTACGTACTAGTAGGTGTGAGCAGGCTTTCGAATGTGATGGCAACAAGGTAAAGATTAATTGATGGTTTTGGTTTTGAGGTCCGAAACGGCTCCCGATGAGTTTAGTGGATCATAAATTTCAAGTAGACTACACTGCTCAAATGCGTAAATATTATGTTACTGTCAAAAATTGGCACAAAATACGAAGGAGACCAATGGAAGTACTACTAGCAACCCATGATTTAACTACTCGCATGCACGCAGTGGAGTAGTAATGTCTTTCTTCCGCCCTCACGTCCACTCAATTTGCATGCACTGTATTAATTGACCATCAATGAAGCGAACGACTTTTACACGCGTCAAATTATCACATGGGGGGATCTTGGTACAAAATTGCGTCCGCCCGTGTACCCGCGTATGCGTGTGAGGGAATGAGTGCGTGCGTGGCGTGCATTCACATCTTTGCTTCGTGCATGTACCAACAGTATGGCTCAGGGAGGACGAGTACATTCTTCTGGAACCAGCAGCACGTCACTGTGATCAACACACACAAGGAGGTCGCGACAACGCCTCCACATCTGGCACATGGCTTCATGAACTGTAAGAGAGACACTGTATAGCGTGCCATTAGAATTCTAATTTACGTGTTTTGCACATACTCGAAGTACTAGTAAGGTACACGTGCATTGCACGCATCAGATTTTGCAACCAAATTATGAATAAATACCACACTATAGCACGTAAGCTCCGAGTCATATATGCCTGATGTAGACCTTCATTTAATTCTTATAGTTCATCTCATTCAAAATCAATTAGTTTTTATAAAAAAGCTAGGGCCTCTTGGATTCGTAGGATTTCCAAAACGCGGGAATAGGAAAAACATGGGATTATAGTGGAATCTCGTCTTGAATCCTATAGGATTGTACGAGTGTTTGATTGTGCATAGAAAAAATGCAGAATTCTTTAAAAGAGGTTTGAGTGGATGGGATGTTTCCTATGAAATCTAGTGCAAATGAATCATATGGAAATTCCTATGGTTTACAATCCTACGAATCAAACAACCAAGATAGGAAAAATTCCTAAGGATTAGAATCCTCCAAAATTCCTTTGAGAATCCTTTGAATCAAAGAAGCCCTTAATTTGTTTTATGATTCATGGAATTGTGCGTTGTAAAGCATAAAGTAAAAACAAATAATGGCAATTCAACTAAAAAAAGTTTGGGCAGTCATGATACGGAAGATTCTAGAACAAACGAGAACCACTGTTGTTTTGAGGTTTGTGCATTATGCTTAAGTTCAACCATGGAGTCTGCTAGATTGTACATGTGGCAAAATCTGGTGGGGGGCTAGAAGTTGGTGCGAGGGGCCGAGTGGAGGGAGACTATGAAGGAGTGCACAAGTGCGAGATCGATATTTAGAGAGAGGGGGCGAGAACGTGCTCTGTTGTGCGCAGTGGCGGCCCCATGAAAAATAAATGAGCTAGGGGGCCAAGCCTTGCTAATCCTTTACGAGGAGGGCCAAGTCATGAACTAAATCCATTTTTACCATAAATTGTCTAATGGTCACATTCATATTAGTCTCGATATATAGTGATGTTATGGGGGCAGGGCCCTTGCTGCCCCCTGTCTTCACCATTGTGCGCGCGTCTAAGAGATGAAGCGGAAGGCATGGATGATGAGAGAGGGAAGTTGGATATATAATTAATGTGGGTGTATTAGCTATATATGTAGGGGTTGTTTGGTTCTAGGCCTAGGAGTGCCACACTTTGCCATACAATGTTGCCAAACTTGCCTAAGGTTAGTTCTTCAAAATGAGAGCCACAAGTTGGCAAGCCTAAGGGAATCTTGCCACACTTGGTGTGTGTATGTGATGTGGGACCATAGTATGGCTTGCCTAAGATGTGCTTGAACCAAACACACACCTAAGTTGGTCAAATTCGCCTAACCTTAGGTGTGGCAAGCATTGGAAAACTTAGTCTCAAACCAAACAACCTCGTAATCCTATATAGAGAGGTATAGATTGATCGATGTGGATGTGGGAAAGAGGGTGAGACCTCACTAGATATATAGATTGATCAGTTTGTGTGGAAAACTATGAAAGACTTAGCTATATACACACACACATAGAGGAACATCGATCGTTGCGCATGCACGCGTGAGATAAATAATGCCCGATATGATGGAGAGGGGGATGTGTGTGGGTGTGTGCCTTCATGGGAGACTGACCTGAAGAAAAAGATTGCATGTGTGTGATGGATAATACCGACTTTTAGTGTGTGTGCATGCATGCACGAGAGAAAGTTAGTGGTACAATTATAAAGAGAAGACGACTGTGTGGGTGTAAAAGACTAGGTGAGGTCATAATGAATGTAAAGTTGAATTCAAATATTTGAATAAGAGATCATGATGTTTGAAACCCATGCATGCATGAATATAACAGAGATCTGTGCGGTGTGGTTTGGAAATGAGCATGTTGTAATGTATACACATTGAACAAGGTCAGACTGATTTGAATATGAGATACCGATGGCAGACATCGTTTGGCCACATTGCATCCGTGCATGGACACACTATTCTAATTGGAGATGATGGATGGCTTTCGCATCACATATCTATATCTATACCCCAATATATATTATATTTTATATTTTTTATATTGTGTGCGGGTAACTTTAACTTTGAAAGATGGTCGTTGGATGAGGCGAATCCGATGGTGCAGAGATGGCAAATTTGAGCACTACTGGACGTTGGATATCAGCTAAATTCACCAGATTTCGCCACATGTACAATCTAGAAGACTCCATGGTTGAACATAAGCATAATGCACAAACCTCAAAACACAAGCACTTCTTCTTTGTTCTAGAATCTTTCGTATCAGAATTGCCCAAATGTTTTTACATGATTTGCCATTATTTGTTTTTACTTTATGTCTTACAACGCACAATTCCATGAATCTTAAAATAGATTAGCTTTCTTATAAAAACTAGATGATTTTGAATGAAATGAACTATAAGAATTAAACGAACATCTACATCATGCATATATGAATCAAAGCTTACATGCTATAATGTGGTATTTATTCAAAATTTGGTTGCCAAATCTCATGCGTGCAATGCACGTGTACCTTACTAGTCTAAATGGTGTTTGTGTGTGTTGTGCGTGTTGAGGTGCAAATTGTCTTTTTTTGGGTACACGTTAAGCTTGTTCTCCTGAAATTTCAAGCCGCGCCTTTTTATGCTGAAATTTCAAGCTAGCGTCTCTGTCTATCGTGCTGCGAAACTCCCGCCTCTTCAACCCACCCCTTGTTACCCCGAAATATTTAAGATATATCTTTGTCTCGTTGTGCTCTGACAACTCACTCCATCTCAACCCGCACCTTGCTATTCCAAAATTACAACGCGCGCAAAAACTCCCACCTCATGTGAAATGCCGACACGTGAAACGCCCATGGTACCCCTGAACCGAAAGAACCACCTCAAATCGGTGGGGGTACTTTTGTAACTTACCCCACATTTCGGACAAGCGCGTCCCTAAGCCATGGTTCCCCACTCCCATCCCATCCACCCACCCATTCGTACATCGAGGCCGCGAAAACCCGTGAAGACCCACACCCTCCTCCATCCGCCACCCAGTCGGAGCCTCTTCCCCGATGACGTCGTCCACAGCAACACCTCGACGTCCCTCATCCACCGTACCGAATGAGGATCCGTCGTCGGTCTCGTCGTCCCAGCGGTTCGGCCACCCCCTACTCCACCTCCAAGGAGCTGCCCCGACGTTCCCCTCGTCTTTCACGCCACCTCCATTCTCACACCTCCGTCTTCACCTGCACCACCAGAAGAGCATCATCATCACTGCTTCCTCGGATCAAGCTGCGTCCTAATCGGCGCCACCAAAGAGGTTGTACACTAATCGCCGCATTTTCTTCTTAATTCGATCTCACGGTGCTGCCGCGCTCGGTCTTGAGCCGACACAGCGCGGCTGCATCACTACTAGAAAACCCGCTACTAATGGCGCACCTAATTTGGCCATTAATGGCGCATCACTGGTGCGCCATTACTAGCACGCCATTAGTAATTTTTACTAATGGCGCACCAGTGGT
>NC_057813.1:301889368-302014755 GCF_018294505.1 Triticum aestivum
TAATGGCGCACCACTGGTGCGCCATTAGTATAGGCCACGGTGCGCCATTAGTATGCCTCCCAGGGGCCATGTATACCCAGGTGCTTTGGCATACTAATGGCGCACGACCACGGGATGCGCCATTAGTAACCGCGGCATACTAATGGCGCACTATCCAGTGATGCGCCATTAGTATGCTTTGTCATACTAATGGCGCACTATCATGTGATGCGCCATTAGTATGAATATTAGGTTTTTTTTTCTGTTTTTTGCATAGGTTACAAAATGTATAATTTGACAAAATATAGACAGCACACATCAACAACAGATTCATCGAATACAATAGAAGATTAGTCTTTGAATACAACTAGATGACCAGTTGCGCCAATGGCGCAAAGGCCGAGAGTAAGCCATGTATTGAAAGAGTGTACATTAATATTATTCAGACACATATTGAAACATATGAAAATAAGTACTTATTGCTGGTAGATAGATACTTAGTAATGATACATAGTGTTCTAAGAAGCTTACGATTAATTATTTACAATGTTATTAGCAAACAAAGTAGATAGTCACATATAGGCGCTATGAAGTGATTTCCATCAAGCGATTTCCATCAAGCCTGGACCAGCTCTCTTAGATACCCCTGCCAAAAATAGGAAAATGAAACTATGAATACTCTCAGCTTACACAAAATAAAAAACTATGCAGGACATGATAGACACTTAGAATTGCAAAGTTCATTCGATGTCATAAAGCAAAAGACTAAGAACCATTATGTACCAACCTGGATGTTGCCTCTTACTCCCTTAGATATCATGGTTCAACAAATAAACCTCTTACTCCCTAGAAATAGTAAATCCTGCTTTCATCAATTACAGGGAGGAGCTTCCAACTGGATTTGAAGGACCATTTGTATTATACCCCCCCTATACCAGTATAAAAAACAACAATCTTTTCACCATCAATAGTTATCCTGCAACATCATTCAACTCTCACATGATTTAGAGAGAGTAGTAATGAAGCACAGATAATAACATTTTTCAGAAAAGAGTAGGAGAGAAACAAACATAATACAATTTGAATGCTCAGAACAATCAAATTAAACACTACAGGGAAAACTAAGAACAATCAACCTTAACTACTGTAGGGAAGATAAAAGTCGTCTCAAATTCTAGTGAAAATTCTGGTGATTTCATATGCAAATAAACCATGTCAAGAACAATCAACCTTAACTACTGTAGGGAAGAACACCCAAGCTTAACTAAGAACAATCAACCTTAACTACTATAGGGAAGAACAATCAACTTTTAAGCACCATGTCAAGAACCAGAGCCATGGCGAAAATTCTGGTGATTTCATATGCAAATAAACCTGCAAAAGTAGCAAGATGACTCAGACTGACAAACAAATCTCTTGACAGTGCTCTTTGGCAAGTGCTGCAGAGATGGATAATACTCAATCAGTGTCTATACCAATGTCTCCTGTAGGCTGGGTGTAGTACACAGCTTTTGGGAGCTATAGAGTGTGTTCAGCATAGCATCCAAAATGACCCTTGGTGGAATGTGTATAGGATCCATTAGGAAATCCTAAGATGATTTTATAAATGTTAGATTATCGCTCATAAAAAGGCCATATAAGGATTATTGCCATTGATCAGTATTATGCATATGTAGTATGGTCAAAGAAGATAGATATGAACAATTGGTGTTAGCTACCATGTCAGACTAAAACTAAAAGAACTTGTTGAGTAATCACAGATAGCAGGAAAGTCTATGTTGGTTGCATTTAATTATTCAGTTTTAGTACATGTGCTGTTCAAGAATGGCAGAACCATTTTCTACCAAAGCTCACTATACTAAAGGCTTATCCAATGCCATAGCAGAGCCGCTCAAAGAGGCACTAACGGACAGGGGTCTCGCAAAGTTCCAAAATTGGAAGAACAAAGGACACCAGAGCACACATTCTAGGTAAATGAAGTAATTACACAATACGAAGCAGGAAAGAATATATGTAAGCACACAAATAAATAGTATAAGGTGAGAGGATAAAACATTCCATGCACAATAAAACCGTTCTACCAAGAACGCTAAAGACACTATGTTAGAGGAACAAAATGTATTGAAACAATAAACAATTAGCAGGGAAAGTACTAATAATAATCACCTTCACAAGATGAAAGAAAGCAAATGAGGCCCTTGATGAGATCAACAGCACCAGAATCCCAAGAACAGACCTAGAAGAAAACAGTTCATAAATCAGGACACAACCAAGCTTTCTACCCACAAGGAAACTCTTCTACCAAGAATGCTAAAAACAGTATATACAACAGCACGAGCAGAAGGGAATAGGACAGATCTTAACCCCAAACAGAAAAAGGATTCTAAGCACGACCGCATTTCATCGAACAGGTAGAAAGCAAGTGGGGAAAAAAGTGGCTCACCTCTGACGAAACGTAAATCGCACAGTTCAGACCGACGCAAGAATCAAGAATTATATCCTGCAAAGAAGAGAGAGGAATCGGTTACACTTGGGTTGTTTTTTCTCTTAGAGTAGCAGCGGATCATCCAGTCTGTAATTTGATGAGCGTGTGCTATACACACACAATATTCAGTCTGCACAAAATTGTACAGTAAACTGAATTAGTGAACAAGCAGTGTTACTCATAGGCTTAGACTGAAGGACTTGCAGAATTCAACAGCAAACAGAGTACCAAATTAATTACTCAAAATGGATCATATATAGAGTTGCTTCCATGTGTTTTGTTTATAAAATGTTAGCGAACAATATAAGTTTTCCACTGATAGAAGCATGTGAAAATTCAGTTAGATAACCACTGATAGAAGCATGTGAAAATTCTATTAGATAACCACTGATAGGAATAGATATTCATGCTTTGCTGAAGAAATCATGGCACACTAGAGAAAAAAGAAGAAGAAAAAAGAAATCATGCCTTGCCGAAGAAAAAACAAATCCTGGAAACACTTAACTACTTTTAGACACTTTCAGTTAACTGTTTTGAATTGTTCATGTGACAGTATTGTCATGGTGAGCTACAGATTATGCACTAAGGAATTTGTTCTCCAGGTAGAGATGAGTGTAAAATACGAACAAGGGAAGTCAATTTCAAACTGATAGACTGCAGAAAACTGCCACAATCTCTTAACTAAGAGTTGATAAAAGCATGTCCCTAAAACGTATTCAGTCAGTTAGATCCCCTGTAAAGTTAACTGAATTATTCATTCAGTTAGATCTGAACAAAGCCTCTGAAGTAACCTGCCTACTAACCCCTCTCTTCTTCAGTAAGATCTGAACAAGACTATATCTACATACTGTTAAAGCTTCAAATTCAGAGCACTACATCATCCAGTTTGCACTACACGCAGCTCTAAATTAAGACTAAATCAAATTTGACACAAATGCAGTACTACCTCTTTGTAGGCACAGACAGACAGCACTAGCATTTTTGTCAAAAACTCTACTCCCTCATAAATCAATGTTGACTAAATTTTTTAAGTGCTCCCCCTAAAAATCACTAAAGTAGGAAATCTTTAACATAATGTACCCTGCAGCTTTGTTCAATTGGTACAGTCAAATTCAGTTAAGTGTTTGCTTGCTTTAGTTTGACAGAAATGTTGTCCTTGTAAACTTGCTGCAAGGTCAACATGTGTTGTTATAAATTGAGATATACTCTAGCTGCAGTACTATTAGTGATCAAAATTGCAAGCATGTAAAGTCAGAGAAGCATGTCAGCTAACTTCAGACTTAACAATAAAGATGAAAATTTCAGACTTGGCAGTACAAATTCAGACTTGGCATGAGATAGATGAGCACGAGGAGGACCTGAAGGAGGAGGAGCCTGGGATGTTGAGGAGGATCCGCCTTCATTGGGGTTGACTTCCGCAGCTGCCGCCGTCGTCTTCCCCATGCCGTCGTCACCGGTGATGTTGAGGAGGGCCTGGAGGAGGAAGAGAATCTGGTGGATTAGGAGCTCGAGGACGAGAGCGCCCGCCCCATGCCGTCGCCATGCTCCAGATCGAGCGCCAACTTGGCGTCATCCTCCAGATCGAACGGCGCCTCGTCGAAGAGAACCTCACTCGAAGAAGGGATTTTTAGGGGAGAGGAGGAGCTACGCAGCGAACTGGAGCGGCGCGGCAGCGTGGAGGAGGGAGAGGAGGCGCGAGGGATCTCAGCGGGGCGAGGGAGCTCAGCGGCGCGGGGGAGCTCACCGGCGCGGCGCAGCGCGGCGGGGAGGGGAGCAGCGCAACGTCGGGAAGCTGCGGGGAGGGGAGTGACGCTGCGGCAAGACGAGGACTGCGGGTTTGGTCGGACAAAAGTGGAGGGCTTTTTTGCAAAAATGTCATGGAGACAACTTTTCCCGGACGGAGGGAGTACGAAGTAGGGGCGCCACAATACTAATGGCGCACCACCCCTCGGTGCGCCATAAGTACATACATGCTAATGGCGCACCGCGGGTGAGTGCGCCATTAGTAGTTTTGCAGAAAAAGGAATAAAAAAATAATTAAAAAAACAACATTAGTGGCGCACTTTCTGACTGGTGCGCCATTACTAGTTACAACTAGTAATGGCGCACTTCCTATGGATGCGCCATTAGTATGTTTGGACTGGCGCACTAGTTCAAAAAAAATTGATACTAATGGCGCACCATGGGCCAGGTGCGCCATTAGTAGTTTCAACACTAATGGCGCATCAGAAGGTGGTGCGCCATTAGTATATACTAATGGCGCACCACTTGTCTGGTGCGCCATTAGTGCCAATCCCATCTATAGCCCTTTTTCTAGTAGTGCATCCATGGCGGTGTCGCCGACCACTTCCTCCACGACGTTGCTCCCTCGGCGGCGACGTTCACATCAGTAGGAGCTGCTGCTTCTTTAGCTCTCGCTCGCACTGCTGCTTTGCTCTTACTCTTGGTCCCCTGCCTAGTATGCTCTTGCTATTGCTCTTGCTCTCGCTCTTGCTCTTTCTTGCGATGCTGCTCCGATTTAGCTACACTTCAGTCGACTGAATCGACTTTTGGGTCAGTCGATTTTAAGGGGGTAGGGGGGCTCGCCGGAGTTAAGGAAGAACCAGCCGCAGCGGGGAGGGGGCCCCATCGGAGAGGTACCCCACTATCTATCTTAGGGTTCAGGGTGGGGGCGGTGGTCGCCGGCGGTGATGGGGTGGTGCCGTGGGGATCGCCGGAGAAAAATCTCGGCACGGGGGGGCCTAGAGGGATGGCCGGGGCGGCGGCGGACCAGCGGTGGGGATTGTTTTCGAGGCGGGTGGGGTGGCGCACCGCCGACCGCGGGCGGTGGGGGCGGCTGTTTGGCCGATGGTGGCTGGCGGCTCAGGGGGGTGGAGGGTGAAGATGAACTGCAGGCCCTTGATTTCATATCCAACGGCTGCAAAATTGACTGACCAGAGATGAAAAAGCCAGTCGACTGACGTGTAGCCTCACCTCTAGTGCGTTCAATTTCGACAGTAAAAGTCAGTTTTGACAGGAAAATTCAGTTTCGACCGCTAAGTTCAGTTTCGACAGTTAAATTCAGTTTTGACAGTTAAGTTCAGAGATGAGCGGCTGATGTATTTTACATCTAGCACTTTGTGGTTATGTATTTTACGTCATCTATTGGAGATGCTATTAGAATTCCACTCAGGTTAACATTGTCTCTCTTGTCCTGCTTCAGCCTCGGCGTCGTACAACTCACGGAGCTGCTCCAACGACGAAACCCTCCATCACAACGGAGCAGTACCTCGGGCTCCATCTCCAGACGCCTAAGATCTTCTTCCCCTCCTCCAACAGCCAAATCAGCTGGAGCATCCTCACCTGCCAACCCAATCACACTGAGATTGACATGGCTTCGCCAAAGAGGTTGTACACTTGTTTCATCTCTTTTTTACTCTACATGTTATATATATTGTCCACTAAGCACACGTAGTAATGTGAAATACGATTATTTTATCCTATTATATGACAAGCAGTGAGGTACCAGGCAACTTAGCTATCCGTGATGGACTCTCTTGTATCCTATTATATGCGCGTTTGAGCTGTGCATTTGTCGATGGGCCTGGGAGTTGAGCTAGTAGGGCAGTGGACTGGGTCCAAAGTAATAGAAGTAGCACAAAAACATTTTTTAGCTTAGGATTTTCCTTGCTCAAGCCTGCCTACTAGAATCGCCAGTGCTTGAAAGGAAAAGTGAACGAAAAACATAGGAATCAGAAAGTTTCCTATGGTACTACTTTTCATGAATTTGGTGCAAAGGAATGGAGCAAAGGAAAACTGTAGGATTTGTTCCTTTAGTGTCTCTTGGAAATAAAAAACATACAAATTCTAATTTCCACTTGTCCTCCTTTTCATATTCCTATTCATGAAGCACAAGACTAAGAGATAGTGGCATAATAGCATTATAGCCGTACATTTTCTTGTGGTTTGACTTAATCTCACCATGCTTCTTTGCATCTTGTGATCTTCCAATTCTTGTGAATCAAACACCCAGATTGGCGGAAATACTGTGTTTTTTAAATTCTCTGTTTTGCACGTGCATTCCTATCCTATTCCTGCCTATTTCCTATCCCTACATTGTTATAATCCTCAAATTAAAACAATCCCTTACACAATTACTTCTGTTACAGATATGTGTCAAAGAAAACCTTGTGTGGTTTGTCCTGCACCTACAGCGTTGTGTTCCACCCAGCTCAGCTGCTCCAACGACGGAATGGTTCACCACGGCAAGGATCCGCTCTCCAGATTGTCGTTTGCTGCCTCAGATCTTCTTCCCCGCCGCCGGTAGCCACGTCAACTGCATTACCATCATCAACTGAGCAGATGACCTTGAGGACTACACCGGTCCGCAAGCGAGGTCGCACTCTTCCGTGTCTGGTTAGGTTATGCATCGCTTAATATGATGACATGCTACATTATCGTCGTGTTCACCTATTAGACTCCGAGTCAGATCCAAAATAATGCTGAAACTTGAGTTTTTAAATGGTTGTGGGGTACATATTGAAGCAGCAATCAGTACTATCTGTCTACTATCTGGTTAATCTCGGGTGTCTACTATGAGTTTCATGTTGGGTGCAAACAAACATTAAAGGAGCCATTATCTGTATTTTTTTAACTAAAGCTATTATCTGCCTGCTATCATTGGTTTTGGGTCTATCCATAGTTTGCTACCATCACTCTGGATTTGTGCATGCACTCCTTACATAATCTCACTATGTTTTATTCCTATGCATGCCAGTTATTGTACACAATGGAACTGATCATGTAGAGCAAAAGAGATGAGCCTTGCGTGGCAATAAAATTTCATGCAGACGTCGCTCCATGGTGGGTGCAAAGGCAGCCCCCCTCCACCCATTTCGAATCGTAATCAAGAGGAAGGTAACTGTTCTGAGGGGGATTCAGAAGGAGAAGACCACTCCTATTTACCCCATGAGGTCTTCGCTCTAACTTGGCATGCTGATGTTGGTAATATCATACATATGGTGCCTTGCATTGCTTACTGTATACATCAAAGATGTTATCTGCTTAGTTTAGACATGCTTTGTATCAATGCCATATGTTTAGTTTCTTTATCGTATATGTGAATCATGAAATGCCATCTTTTTTAGCCAGTCATCATATATGTGGATTTTGCAATACCACCCTGGTTAGCCAGTCATCTTATATGTGAATTATATCATGCCATCATTTTTTTATTACATGTTAAATTTGTCAACAATTTTAGTACATTCAATTACTCTTCCTGTGCATCAGCCATTCGACACGGTCATGGAAAAATCTGGAGTGGAAACAAGGTCTTTAGAGCAGACAATGCTATCTGACGAAGCACATGTCTTGCTGGTTACAGATAGCTCCTCAGAGGAGGATTCAAAGACAGACGACTAGTCCTATCCCCCCCCCCGAGGTGCATGCTCTAACTTGGCAGGGTTATGTTCCTCATATCGTGCGTATGGTATCTTGCATTGCTATGTCATTTGCTTAGTTTAGACATGCTTTTGTGTGAATGCCACCAATTTAGTGTCTAATTACCATATATGTGAATGATACAATGCCATCTTGTTGCAAGACATTATATATGTGAATTATACAATGTTATCTTGTTGCAAGGCATTATATATGTGAATTATGCAATGCCATGCTGTTTAGGCAAGCGTCATATATGTGTATTATATCATGCCATCCTTTTTTTATATTTCTCATTGCTTTTGTCGACAATGTTTGTATATTCAACTGCTCTTCCTATGCATCAGCCATTTGAATTGGTGATGGAGAAATCTGGAGTGAAAACAAGGTCTTCAGAGCAGACAATGCTACCTGCTGAAGTAGATATCTTGCTGGTTACAGATAGCTCTTCAGAGGAGGATTCAGAGGCAGATGACCAGTCCTATTATCCCCCTGAGGTGTATGCTCAAACTTGGCAGAGTTATATTACTCATATCATGCATATGTTGTATTGCAATGCTTAGTTTTTACATCATATACACAATATTGAATGTCATCTCCTTAGTTGACACATCATATATGTGATTGCCTTCTGCTCACTTCCTTAGTATATAAATCATATAATTGAATTATATCATGCCAAGATGTTTACATAGACAACATGTATCTGAATTATGGCATGCCAATCCATTTTCTAAAGACATAATATAGTTATATCATCTCATCCTGTTTACATAGTCATCATATTTTAAATTATGTCATTCTATCCGTGAATTATATCATGCCATCATGTTTCCATCGACAACATGTTTGTGATTTATGGCATGCCAACCACTTTAGTAGACACATCGTATAGTTATATCATGTCATCCTATTTACATAGTCATCATATTTTGAGGTATGTCATTCTATCATGTTTAGTTAGCCATCATACATGTGAAATTGTGTCATGCTACCCTAATTAATTAGCCATCATATATGTGAAATTATGTCCTGCTATTCTGTTTGGTTAGAAAACATAAATATGAATTATTTCATGCCCTATTTCTTCCTACTATCCATTGCAACTGTCTGTCTTACAATGTGTGTACATTCAATTAATTTTCTTGTTTATTAGCCATTTCAATTGGAGGGGGTGATGGCAGTATCTGTGGGAGTAAAAACACGGTCTTCGGAAAAGATCGTGCTACCTGTCGATGCAGATAGAACCACGGTTGTACTTGCCCAAGAACCATCCCCACCACACATAACCCAGACTCATGCAGATTGTACACCTACCCAGTTGGACAGAGAACCAGCTACACCCCTTCTAACCCCAACCCCAGCAGATAGTAACCTAGTTCCCGTTGACACAGCACTGTCTCCACCACAGAGCACCCAAACATGAGCAGTTAGTAAGGCAACTGCAGTGCCCAAAGCACGAGGACCACCACTCTGAACCCCAAGTAAACGCTTAAAGCAGAAGAAGAATTGTTCTCAGGTCAGGTTCTGTATCTATGGTTCATACTACTTTGCTCTTGCATCACTGTATTTACTCATACCAACTAATTTCAAATTTGAAGGATGCAATTGAAACTCCAATGGCGCAACAGGTATGTTTTAAACCTGTTTCTTCAACGTGTTTGCTGTTGTAACTTGCTCTATGTTGATTTCAGTTTCAATTAAATAAACAGTTATTTTCTGAAAGGATCGAGAAGAGGTGTCTAGAGGGGGGTGATTAGACACTCAACACACAAAGTTGGCTGTTTTTAAGTTTTTCAAGTTTGGATGGAGTTTAAGCATAGGTTTGACCATTCACAATACAAATCAAGCAAGTATGCAAAGAGTATATAAGCAGTGGAAAGTAAAGCATACAGCTTGCAAGAAAGTAAAGGGATGGGATTGGAGTGTGCAAACGAAATTGGAGACATGGATGTGTTTTGTCGTGGTTCTAATAGGTGGTACTATCGTACATCCACGTTGATGGATACTTCAACCCACGAAGGGTAACAGTTGCACGAGTCCACAGAGGGCTCCACCCACGAAGGGTCCACGAAGAAGCAACCTTGTATACCCCACCATGTCCATCACCCACGAAGGACTTGCCTCACTAGGGTAGATCTTCATGAAGTAGGCGATCTCCTTGCCCTTACAAACTCCTTGGTTCACTCCACAATCTTGTTGGAGGCTCCCTAGTGACACCTAACCAATCTAGGAGACACCACTCTCCAAAATGTAATAGATGGTGTGTTGATGATGAACTCCTTGCTCTTGTGCTTCAAATGATAGTCTCCCCAACACTCAGCTCACTCTCATAGGATTGGATTTGGTGGAAAGATGATTTGAGTGGAAAGCAACTTGGGGAAGGCTAGAGATCAAGATTCATATGGTTAGATTGGAATGTCTTGGTCTCAACACATGAGTAGGTGGCTCTCTCTCAGAAAATGGGTAATGGAAGTGTAGGCACGATCTGATGGCTTCCCTCACAAATGAGGAGAGGGTGGAGGGGTATATATAGCCTCCACACAAAATCTAACCGTTACACACATTATACCAAACTCGGTGAGACCGAATCAGAAAACTCGGTCGGACCGATTTAGTACATATGTGACCGTTAGGAAATTTCGGTGGGACCGACATTTCATTTCGGTGGGACCAATATCATTAGGGTTAGGGCATAATGTAATCTCGGTTGGACCGATCACACAAACTCAGTTGGACCGACTTTGGTAATAAGCTAACCAGAGAGTTGGTCAGGCAAACTCGGTGGGACCGATTCGCTCATCTCGGTGGGACCGAAGCGTTATGAAAAGGAAACAAAGAGTTTGCATTGCAGACTCGGTGGGACCAATCGCTCATCTCGGTTAGACCAAAAAGTTACGAAGGGAAACAGAGAGTTTGCAACCCCATCTCAGTGAGCCCGAGATCCCTATCGGTGAGACCGGAAAGACTAGGGTTTCTGGCAGTGGCTATGTCAACTGAGCTCTGTGGTGCCGGATGGATCAAATCGGTGGGGCCGAGTTTGACTTTTGGCTTGGGAAAAATGTGGATATGAGAAAGTAGTTGAGGGCTTTTGGAGCATATCGCTAAGCATTTTGAGCAAGCAAGCCATTAAGCAACACCTCATCCCCTTTTAATAGTATTGGCTTTCCTATAGACTCAATGTGATCTTGGATCACTGAAATAGTAAATGTAGAGTCTTTGACTTTGAAGCTTGAGCCAATCTTTTGTCCTTAGCATTTTGAGGGGCTTCCACATCCTCTTGTCCATGCCACTCCACTGTTGAACTTATCTGAAATATACTAGATGAAAGTATTAGTCCAACAAGAGATATGTTGACATTAATTACCAAAATCACCTAGGGAGCACTTGAGCTTTCAATCTCCCCCTTTTTGGTAATTGATGACAACATGCATCAAAGCTTTATATAGAGATATAGAGAAAGGCAAGTAAACCTTTGGAAGGACATGTAACATGCATAGGCTCCCCCTATATGTATGCAATCATGTAAATGTAGAACATAAGATCATGTGAGTGCATAATCATGACAGAGCAAGCAATGAGTTACATGTATCTTGGCTATTTGCATCAAAGAAAATGGTGTGAGCATGGGAAATGTACCTTCATGCTTATGAGTCCTTCTTGCAAACAATATGTACTTCAACAAGAGATCCTCATGTACATGAGTGTGATGCATATACTTACCTTGTGGTCTTGAACTAGCCTTGGAAGAGATGAACCTGAGTAAACAAGGTTATACAACACAGAAACATCTACTAAGTAGAGCAAGAGAAGTAAACCACAAGGGTACCAAGATTGGGATGACATGTAGAGAGTGAGTACTGGGTACTCTAATTGAGTGTAGACATGTCCCCAAAGGTAAAGATATGCAATGAACTTTAAGATATCCTTCCCTTAGATGTCTTGCTCCCCCTGAATCTTATAATGGATATTGGGAGAAGATAAGGAAAAGAAAATCAGAGCAAAGCAAACACAAAAGCAATATGAACATGTCTTTCCCCTCTAAAGACATGTAACTTCTCTCCTCTTTGAATGCCAAACAACAAACAAACAACTGGGGTCTCTCTTTAGATAAGAATGTTTCTCTCCCCCTGTTGCTCTCTCCCTCCGATGGAGTAAATAAGCTTTCATGTAGAATGTAAATAAGCATCAATTTCCAAGAAGGGTCTTCTGGAGTGTGAGTCAAAATAGGTTTGTTCCTTGAGTCACAGAGCAAAGCAACACATAGAATATGATGCTGGTAGAGGATAAGAATCATCGAGTGGAGCTGGAACAAAGTGTGCAGAACACAAGTGACAGAGTGATTTCTCAACATTGAAATCGGCTGCACCGAGTTGATTCCTTCGGTGGCACCGAGATGTTTCGGTTTGACCTAAAGAGGAAAGTCAATTTGTCCGAGTTCATTTCAGTGAAAATGCACTAGTCAGCTCAGCTCACTAAGCAAATAAGATCTCACAGGGATTTTCAGGGAATTAGATGCAGAGAAATGCAGAACATAAATAAAAGAGAATAAGTTTAGATGAAGTTTTTTTTTGAAAGGGGAACAAATATGCATTGGAAAAAATGCAATGACAAGGGGAAATACTAGAAAACTTCATCTAGAATAGGTCAGCGACAAAGTCACCTATGTTAAAGTATATTGATTTAGGAGTCAAGTCAGGACACTTGATCGTAGGTCATACTCATCTTTTAAGCTCAAAATGGGGTTGCCATTTTTCTTTAAGCATCTTGATGTATTCACATCTTGTTGAGTTTCTTTGACCCATGTCTTGGGGTAAAGCTTCTCTAAGATGGAATAACATACCTTGGGTGGTGGTGTTGATCTTGATCATGTAGTTGAACTTGTGTGGGATGCTCAATGTTGATGTAGTTCATTTGGAGCACCACTTGTAATTGGAGTTCATCTACCTACATGGATTAGATTTGCAAGGAAAAGCACTTGTGTATCCAAAATGACAATCATGAAATTCGACTTAAGAATTTGTCAAAGGATATATTTAAAGGATTTCATGTTTCCTTGTCTTCAATCACCATAAAGTAGAGACTTGGTGATGTAGAGATTGCTCAAGATGTGAATGAGTTGCAATCTCATAGATTTAGATCCATCCAAGTACCTACATGGGTTAGATGACATGCAAGGGTGCAAATGTATCCAAGACATATGGTTATCGTCATAAGAGAAATATCAAGGATTAGTGATAGGCTCATGTCTTGCATGTATCCAAATGGAGTTCCTACTCCAATTTTGAGGCATCAATGATGTTCAATTCACCTCTCAACCTGCAAAACACTTTCTCATAAAGTGGTTTAGTGAATATATCCACCAATTGCTTGTCGGTGCGAACATGCTTAAGGTTAATATCACCCTTAGCAACATGATCTCGAATGAAATGATGACAAACTTCAATGTGCTTAGTTCGAGAGTGTTGCATGGGATTGTGAGCAATCTTAATAGCACTCTCATTTTCACAAAGCAAAGGAACATGTGTCACATATAACCCATAATCTTTAAGAGTTTGGGGCATCCAAAGTAATTGAGCACAACATGAACCGGTGGCAATGTATTCCGCTTCGGCGGTGTATAAGGATACCAAGTTTTGTTTCTTGGAGGACCAAGACACAAGAGATCTACCAAGAAATTGACAAGTACTAGAAGTGGACTTTCTATCAACCTTGTCTCCGGCATAGTCCGAATCAGAGTAGCCAACAAGATTAAAAGAGGCCCTCTATGGATACCAAATGCCAAAGTTTGATGTATGAATTAAGTATATCACTATCCTTTTCACGGCCTTAAGATGACATTCTTTAGGGGCTACTTGATATCATGCACACATGCACACACTTAGCATGATATCGGGACGAGAAGCACATAGATATAATAATGAACCAATCATGGAGCGATAAACATTTTGATCAATGGGTTCACCATCTTTGGTCAAGTCAAGATGTACACTAGTAGGCATGGGTGTACTCATACCTTTGCATTCTTGCATATTGAACTTCTTGAACAAGTCCTTGGTATACTTCGTTTGAGAGACAAAGGTACCTTCCTGAGTTTGCTTGATTTGCAAACCAAGAAAGAACTTGAGTTCACTCATCATAGACATCTCAAACTTCTCCGACATTAGCTTTCCAAACTTCTCACTAAAATGAGGGTTAGTTGATCCAAATATAATATCATCAACATAAATTTGGCACACACAAAAAGTTCTCTGTTAACCCTTTTAGTGAAAAGGGTAGAATTAATTTTTCCAATCTCAAAGCCTTTTTCAATAAGGAACTTGGTCAAGCATTTATACCATGCTCTAGGAGCTTGTTTAAGACCATAAAGAGCTTTGTGAAGCTTGTAAACATGATTGGGTTTCTTAGGATTATCAAAGCCGGGAGGTTGCTTAACATAAACTTCCTCCACAATTTCACCATTTAGAAAAGCACTTTTAATGTCCATTTGGTATAAGGTGATATCATGACGATTAGCATAGGCAAGTAAGATGCGAATGGACTCAAGTCTAGCAACGGAGGAAAATGTCTCACCATAGTCCATACCTTCAACTTGAGTGTAGCCTTGGGCGACGAGACATTCTTTGTTGCGAACTACTTGTCCATCTTCATCTTGCTTGTTGCGAAACACCCATTTGGTACCAATGATGTTCTGGTTGTTGTCGGGCTTCTCGACCAATGTCCACACTTGGTTTCTCGCAAAGTTGTGTAGTTCTTCGTGCATGGCGTTTATCCAATCCGGATCTTCCAATGCGTCTTCAACCCTTTGAGTTATCACCAAAAGTGACATACTTTCGAGGGCCGTCATTTTCAGCAAGCTCACGAAACATATCTTTATCTCCGGTCATGTGATCGCTACATCCACTATCAAGAACCCATTCCTTCCCTCTTGCCATGTATCCCCGGAGATTTTCCATAGGACCAAAGTGTCTCATTGCATCATCAAGATCAAAGTCACTATCATCATCCTCTTCATAGTATCCATGATCAACATCGTCATGTGGTGGATCAATTCCTAGAGAGGGTGATTCATTAGAATGAGTTTGACAATGATATTCTTTATGAATTCTAATAGCTTCGGAAATAATATTCCTAATAATTCCAACATCCCCTTTGGCACGCATAAGATTTGTAAGCTCAAATAGACCATCACCAAACTTAGGATCATTGGAATTCATCTTACTCAAGGCAATAGACTTATGGAGAATTTCATCTAGATTTTGCAAGGAATAATTTGGAAAACGTTCCTCAAGAAATTTCCATATGGTGTAGGCTCACTTAAGAGTAGGCAAGCAACCTATCAAGTTTCTAGGCAAACCTATAGTGATAAGATTAACAGTTCTAAGATTGCGAATCATATCAATTGACTCATCAAGGGTAGGAAGCATAGGATCAACATGAGGTACACAAGGGCTAGTAATGTACTTGTTCAAATGATATTCATTGAAAATCACAAGCATCTCATTTTTCCACTCATGAAATACTCTCCATCAAGTATAGGCACTCTATGTCTAAGTCTCCCTAGAGTAGACTCATCCATCTTCCTCCAATAGTGTTTAAACCAAAGCAATGGAGACCAAAGCTCTGATACCAATTGAAAGGATCGAGAAGAGGTGTCTAGAGGGGGGGTGATTAGACACTCAACACACAAAGTTGGCTATTTTTAAGTTTTTCAAGTTTGGATGGAGTTTAAGCATAAGTTTGACCATTCACAATACAAATCAAGCAAGTATACAGAGAGTATATGAGCAGCGGAAAGCAAAGCATGCAACTTGCAAGAAAGTAAAGGGATGGGATTGGAGTGTGCAAACGCAATTGGAGACACGGATGTTTTTGTCGTGGTTCCTATAGGTGGTGCTATCGTACATCCACATTGATGGAGACTTCAAGCCACGAAGGGTAACGGCTGCGCGAGTCCACGGAAGGCTCCACCCACGAAGGGTCCACGAAGAAGCAACCTTGTCTATCCCACCATGGACATTGCCCATGAAGGACTTGCCTCACTAGGGTAGATCTTCATGAAGTAGGCGATCTCCTTGCCCATAAAAACTCCTTGGTTCACTCCATAATCTTGTTGGAGGCTCCCAAGTGACACCTAACAAACTAGGAGACACCACACTCCAAAAGGTAATAGATGGTGTGTTGATGATGAACTCCTTGCTCTTGTGCTTCAAATGATAGTATCCCCAACACTCAGCTCACTCTCATAGGATTGGATTTGGTGGAAAGATGATTTGTGTGGAAAGCAACTTCGGTAAGGCTAGAGATCAAGGTTCATATGGTTAGATTGAAATGTCTTGGTCTCAACACATGAGTAGGTGGCTCTCTCTCGGAAAATGGGTAATGGAAGTGTAGGCACGATCAAATGGCTTCCCTCACGAATGAGGAGAGGGTGGAGGGGTATATATAGGCTCCACAGAAAATCTAACCGTTACACACATTATACCAAACTCGGTGAGACCGAATCAGAAAACTCGGTCAGACCGATTTAGTACATATGTGACCGTTAGGCAATTTCGGTGGGGCCGACATGTCATTTCGGTGGGACCGATATCATTAGGTTTAGGGCGTAACCTAATCTTGGTTGGACCGATTACACAAACTCGGTTGGACCGATTTTGGTAATAAGCTAACCAGAGAAATGGTCAGGCAAACTCGCTTGGGCCGATTCGCTCGTCTCGGTGGGACCGAAGCGTTACAAAAAGTAAACAGGTAGTTTGCATTGCAGACTCGGTGGGACCGATCGCTCATCTCAGTTAGACCAAAACATTACAAAGGGAAACAAAGAGTTTGCAACCCCATCTCAGTGAGACCGAGATCCTTATCAGTGAGACCAAAAACACTATGGTTTCTGGCAATGGCTATGTCAACTGAACTCGGTGGCGCCGGATGGATCAAATTGGTGGGCCGAGTTTGACTTTTGGTTTGGGACAAATGTGGATATGAGAAAGTGGTTGGGGGCTTTTGGAGCATATCACTAAGCATTTTGAGCAAGCAAGCCATTAAGCAACACCTCATACCTTTTAATATTATTGGCTTTCCTATAGACTCAATGTGATCTTGGATCACTGAAATAGTAAATGTAGAGTCTTGGACTTTGAAGCTTGAGCCTATCTTTTGTCCTTAGCATTTTGAGGGGGTTCGACATCCTATTGTCCCTCCACTGTTGAACTTATCTGAAATATACTAGATGAAAGTATTAGTCCAACAAGAGATATGTTGACATTAATTACCAAAATCACCCAGGGAGCACTTGTTATTTCATGTTCTCATGCCTTGCACATTACAAGTGTTGTTATTGCTATGTAGTTTCCCACACTTATATTCTGTCTATGCTGCTTTGTCCTAAATAGATATGATTTGAACTATATCTATCTTGATTTGGCAACATAAACTAGAATGATATAGACCATACGGTGACCATACTACATAGATATATGTTTGTTTCATGCTGTTATCCTGTCCACCTTACTACTGAACTGGTTTACCAAAATGAGTTTCATATACTACATTGTAAACATGTGATGTGTTTGGTTGTTTCTCTTTTAGAATGCGGACAAAATATTGGAGAAGAGTACCCTGTTATGGAATGGTAAAGGAAGTAATGCAGATAAGGTTCAAGATAGTGAGACATCCCTGTTGGTCTCCAAGAAAGCTGATAAAAACTATATTGAAGAGACTGAGACAACCCCAAAGTCATGTCTTGATGTAGTGTTCGAGTTACTGGCTACAACTGCCGGCACTAGCTCTTCGAACTCTGTCAGATTTCGCGGTTCGGCAACCCATGAGAGGTTCGAACACTGGAGTGTGTGCAGCAATCTCAACCTGCCCGGCCTGCCTCCTCGCGATCCTCCCTAGCCTAGCGCATCGAGCTCACAAAGACACAAAGACATAGAGATTTATACTAGTTCGGGCCACCGTTGTGGTGTAATGCCCTACTCTAGTGTGGTGTGGTGGATTGCCTCGAGGGGCTATGGATGAACTAGTACAAGGATGAACAAGCCTCAGGAGGTGAGGTGTTCTTGAGATGGTGTGTTGCTCGAGGAGGAATCGATCCCCCTATGGTGGTGGCTAGGTCCTATATATAGTGCCTTGGTCCTCTTCCCAAATATGAGTGGGAAGGGATTCCACAACGGCGGGATTTGAAAGGGGACAAGTAGTATAGTCTATCCTGACAAAAGTAGTCTTCGCCTGCAAAAAGCCCCTGGCCGTGACGCTGTGGTGGGCTCGATGATGACCTACGTCTTTCTGTCTTGGCGGTCTTGGTCTCGTTGCACCAGAATGGAAACCTTTGACCGCTTCCTTGGGATTCTGCGCCCGCGGCTTGCCTCCCTTGCACCAAAGAGGAAACCTGAGCTCTATGCCTGCCTGGCGCCCGCCTAGCCTTGGTCGTCATGGCTCACGTCAGCTGAGCCTCATGAGGTAGTTGCATAGATCTCTCCGCCCCTCAAGAGCCCTCCTGAGGATGCCAACTCCTTCCGGGGTCTTGGCGTCGTCCGCCTCGCGAGGCTTGGCCCCTCGCGAGGGTCTTGCTGTGTTGTTGTTGAAGCTGGGCCATACCAGGCTATTGATGGATCCACATGGTGGGCTGCAGGCGGGCAGGATTGGATACCCCCAAGTCCAGGATGCCGATAGTAGCCCCCGGGCCCAAGGCGCGCTTGGACTTGGCTTCTAGGCGAAGCCAAAGGGCAAGGACGGAGCGTCGTGGGCCCTAACAGCCTGCGGCCCTGAAGACACGTGGCGGTTGATGGGACGTGGGCGTCTCCACTTCCCCACGTCGCCTTGATATCTGGTAGACCTAGTAGCTTCCCGTTGTCAGTGCAAATTGCCCTTCATGGTGTGCCGTGCCCAGCTCTTGTTTCTTCCTCCCCAATCGTGTGGCCATGCCTGTAGATCTGGTGCCGGCGCCTTACTCTCTCTTGGTAGTCGCCATGGCTCCCAAGCCAAGGAGGAAGAAGGTGAAGCCGCACGCACCGGCAGGTCCTCCGCCGGCCTTGGAGCCGGCCCTTGATCAGTCGATGATGATCAATAAGGAAGGGCTAGACAAGGTTCGACATGCGCTCGCCGCTAGCTCCAACAAGGGGGGGCGATGGCTGCGCGCCCGGCGTCTTGGCGGACCAGAGAGAGATGAGCGCCACCGAGATTCCCATCCATCTTCATGCTCTTCTTACTGGGTTGATTCATCCCTTCTCCTCCTTCTTCAATGCTGTGATGTCACATTACCAGCTCCATCTGCTGCATCTGGATCCCCGCTCCATCATCCTCCTTGCCATCTTCGCCTTCCTCTGAGAGGACAGGGTGGACATCACTCCCTCTATGGCCTTGTTCGGTATTTCTTCGTGCTCCGACTGGTGGATGCTCGCCAGCGCTCCGGGTGCGTGACCTTTGAAGCCGTGGCCACGACTGTTGGCTCGGGAATCGACTTCGAGCTCTCTCCCATCGTGAACGGATTCCGGAAGCAGTGGATTCTGATGGACGCCCGCACGTTCAGCTCCCTGCTCACAATTCCTGGGTC
The DNA here is from genome assembly GCF_018294505.1 of Triticum aestivum. Lineage (NCBI taxonomy): Eukaryota > Viridiplantae > Streptophyta > Magnoliopsida > Poales > Poaceae > Triticum > Triticum aestivum. The sequence continues at coordinate 301,908,808 of NC_057813.1, forward strand.
GCCGGCTTCGCCAAGCTCTGGATGGTGCCATGCGAAGCTCATGGACCGGCGTCTTGCTTTTGTTTGGAAGAGGTTGGCGAGGCTCCAGGAACTAGGGTTGATGGTGCCAATGGTGGTGAAGGAATTCGTGAAGCAGCGCCTCGCTCCCCTCCAGTGCCATTCTCGCCCGATGTGGGACTTCACCGGCGCCGGAGACCCGATGAGGCTGCAGAAGCCGTCGCTTGCTGCCGATACCTTGAGCGTGGTGCTTAAGCTCCTGACTGGCGAGCCCAAGCCTGCTGACCTCCCGGGGAATGGTTGCCTTCTTTATCTGTGCTCAAACAAGGAGGCCTTCACGGGGCAGATGCCCCTGTTTGATGAGTGGGGGTTGCTTCCCGAGGGCATTGAGGGACCCCGTGAGAATCCAGTCTTCATGGCTCCTCTCCTGATCAACCCTGCTGCGTGCGCCCCAAGTGTGGAGGCAGGGGGCACGCACCTCCATCAGCTGTCGGGACCTCCTCCGGAGGCCCAGCCTCACTAGGGGCTCAGGAGCCTCAAGCTTCTGGGGTTCTGGCAGGGGCTGCTGCAGAGCCTGCGCACCACCAGGCTCCGAAGGCAGGGGCCTCTGACGCCCGGGTCGGTGGCTCCAGAGCTGCTCCGGAGCCATGAGCCAGGAGGCCACACCGGGCGCCCCTGCCCTTGGGACCTTTGCTCCAGATATCACGCCGGACGCTTCCCCTCCTGAGGATCGCCCGTCGGGGCCAGGTCGGCACCGCTGTGCCTTGAGTCGCTCCTGAAGAGGAAGAGGTCCCCGTGCCGCGACGATGGCACCCGTCGGCCGCTGAAGCCGAGGAGGTATGTGGCCGCCGATGAGTAAGTACCTTCACTTCTGATCTCCGAGTGTACTGCGTTTTCTCATGGCTGGGGTTTTGTAGGATCTTCATGAAGAACAAACTTTGGGAGGCGGAGACCCCCAAGAGGCCTAGCGGGGCGCGGGCGTGCAGCCCGTAGCACCCTCAGCCTGCGCAGGTTATGAGTCCGGCTCCCTCCAGCTCGACACCGCGAGGGTGCACCGGAACCGGGCCCCATGTTCTCTCCCCCCGCGATTATGTCCGCGAGGTGAAGGGTGCGCAGGTGATCCTCCTGCTTGTCCTTGCTGGTAGGGGGCGTCCTCCGGGAAGCCTTCGTCTTCAAGCTGTGGGGCCCCACCAGCCAGCCCCCGGCCGGCGACTGGCGGAGCACCCAACTCCTCCCAAGCGACCTCTAGAGCCGGTAAAGATCTTGGCTACGAGCTCGCACTTGCTCATGGGTGCAGCATGGTGCGCTTCGGGTTCTTTGGTAAAGCAATGCGTGCGATGGTCCATCATGGCGGGGAGCTCGCCAATGTCGACACCATGCTTGAAGCGGAGAACCGACGCTTGGAGGGTGAATGGCAGCGGCTAAATCTGGCCATCAACCTTGGAAAGCTTTAGCGAGACGAAGCCGAAGCGTGCGTGAAGGTCTCACTCGCGGCTTCTCGGTAGGCCTCCGCTCGCGCCATGGAAGAGGTCGAGGCAGCCAACCTCCATCGCGAGGCAGCCAGGAGCGGGAGCGAGATCTTCTGTCTTCGACTGCCGCCCTGCTGCGTGAAATCGAGGAGCGTCATGCCCTGCTGGCCTCCTCACCAGGTGAAGTGGCCCTTGCCGAGGTGGAGCTCCTGAGGTGCTGCAAGGACTTGACACTGGAGGCCGTGGATCATAGCTTGGCACTAGAGAGGTTGGAGGTGCGGGAGCGACAGGCCGCCGCGGCTGAGGATGCTGTCACCGCCCGAGAAGCTCAGGTCCAGGTGGAGGTGGAGGAGAAGATGGCGAAAGCACATGGTGATCTAGCCGAGGGGCACCGCCTAGACCTGGAGCTGCTAAAGCTGAGTTTGAGGGCCGGACCTCCATCCTGAAGACCGAGTTGTAGGCGGTGAAGCAGCGCGAGGGCGCTGCCCGGGAGGCCCTGGATTCTTCCGAATCTGCCCTGGGTTCTGCTCGTGCCGAGATATCCTCTTTCCGGAAGCAGGCCGAGGACACCTCCTCCCTCCTAGAGAAGGCTTTGAGTGAAAAGTGCTGCCGCCTGACACTGGAGCATGAGCATGACCCCATGCTCCAGGGTCTGCGTGTCAGAGCCAACAACGCCTTGGGTGCCATTTGCAACGAGAGCGCTCCTCACCCACGCGAGAGCGACTATGCCAGCCATCTCCGCGTCTTCACTGATATCGTGACCCGCCTGGAGGACCAGGCCACAAAATCCCGCCAACTCATTGAGGAGAGGAGCCGGGGCCTCCTTGGGTGCGCGGTCTCGCGCATCTTCAGCAACCTCCTGAACCTTGACTCCCACTTCAACTTCAGCATCGTGCTAGCCCTTGTGCCTGTGGCCACCGAAGACAAGCTTGCCAAGTGGGTGGACGGTCATGTGGATGCTCTAGGGAAGGAGCTGACTCCTGAGGACGACACGGCCGTGCTCGCAGTCGAAGGGGCTGCCGCGGGTGGAGATGACGAGGAGGGTGGCAGCTTTAGCGCGGGCAGCATGGACGGGAGTGACGAAGAAGGCGCGTCCAGCTAGGCCTGCATTTCTTTTACTTTAACCTGTATGAAAACTCAAGCGCATCCTTGTGAGTGCATTTTGAAAAGGGGGTGCCCCTTATGACATATGAGATTGCTAAATGCTTTTTGAAGTAATGCCCAGAGGGGGGCCCAGCAAGGCTGCGTGCCGATGAACAGGATAGTTGTTTTTGACTTATCTTGGGTTTCATGGGTCCTGAGTGAGACCTAGTGCCGTGGCAGCGCCCCTTCTCCTGAGGCGAGCCTGCCGCTGGCTTGCGAGGCCCTGTGCCTCTTGAGGGGCCTGCTGGCCTACCGTGGAGTGCCTCGTGAGGAGCCAACTGCCAGATTGTGGCAAGGTGGGCGCGTGGAGCGACCGCACCTTCGAACCCCTGAGGGGAGCGATCTGTGCCAGCGTGTACACCATACCTAGCCCCAGCTCGCGAGGTGCTAGAGGGCAGGGTAGCGGTCACGAGATCTAAGAAAAGAAGGCAAGAACTGAAGGCAAGAGAGCGACACGAGAAACAAAAAACTCCCCTCGTTTTATAAACGCACAGAAAACCCACTGCATCAAAAAGTCGGCAAGCGAGTACAAAAAGAGAGGCAAAAAGCAGGCGGCCGCGTCCGACGCCTAACTAGTCTTCAGTCTTCAGTCTTTGGTCTTCTCACCAGCGCGGAGCTAAGTGCTTCCACTGGCTGGGCATAGTCATTGGGGACAGTGTCGACGGCCAACGCGGAGCATGTTGCTTCCATTAGGATGTGGGTGGGAGCCCTCGTGAGGTCCCAGGGCGGCACTCAGGAGACTCTGGGGTGTGTACAACCCCACTCATTATTACGTGAGAGTGTCACGAGTGGAGACCTTCACAGGCCGGAGCCTTGCTTCATGTCGCCCGACAAGGACCCTGTCGTGCGCCGCCCCTGACCACCGTTGGGGAGACCGGAAACCAGGACAAGACCAAGGGGCCAAGGGGATGGTCACGGCGTCCTCGGCAATCGTAGGCCCCCTGCTGAGGGGAAGGGCTCGCCGGCGCCTTCCCCATCAGGGAACCTACCTCCAGGCTGGATCCTGCTCCGTGCAGCACGAGGAGGGCCCCTCCGCTGGGCGCCCCCCGCGCTGCTCCCAACGTCCTTCACGCTCCTGAGGGGAGTCCAGCATCCATAGAGTCCTGGTGGTCGCTGCTTCTTGGTTCACCTGCGATCCATGGTCAGTGTAAGCATGCCCCTGTGGTGTTAACTGTAACCAGAGGCTGCCACTGTTGGGGACGTCGATAGGGCTTGGTGTTAGATCGAAGGAGAGCTCGGCCTCATGTATCTCCAGCGCCCAGCCTGGCGTGGGGGATCGGCTAGGGCCCTCTCCTAGCGCGTGCCTTGGATTCATCATGACGGAACGTAGGCTTCCGGGATGCTCGCGCCAGGGGCGCCGCCAGGTCGCCTAACGCTCCCGCCCCCCTTCTGTCATTCTCTGGTACTGCTCGCCAGGGGCCGGCATTCAAACGCGGCCCTTGGTGGTGTCTTCCGAAGCAGTCCCGTGTCGAGGGGGCACATTTGGGGCGGTGCAGGCAGCTCCACGAGGATGGTTGGCATCGAGAGGCTCTCCGTGGCCCCTTGGAGAGGGTGTGTGGCTATGTCAGGGATGAGCGCGCGCCCCCACCATCGTCTGCAACGTGGGGTGGGTAAAGAACGGTGCCGCCCCTTGCATGCCGCATCAAGCAGCTCAGCGACCCGCTCCAGCAGGGCGTCGCGGCCGCTCTCAATCAGCCTGCACTGCAGAAGCTCACGGGCCACGATGACTGCTGCCCACATGTTCGCTTGTTCCCTGTGTGAGTGCGGAGCAGTTGCTGCAGCGTAGTTCGCAGATCGCATAGCTGCGCGACTGCGGTGCGGCGCCAGAGGAGAAGACTGTGCCGCGCGCCCCCCGCGGCTGGTTGTCCCTGGCGGAACATGGGCTGCGAGCAGGGCAGAGTGGAGCTCTTCTTTGTCGGTGGGTGACGACCGAGTGCTCGACGCGGGCTCTCAAGGTGTAGGCCATGGCATCGGTGGAGCGGAGGAGGACTGGTCGATGGAAGAGGAGAACCGACGCACCCCTACCTTGCGCGCCAAATGTCGGATTTCGGGATCCGGCAACCCGTGAGAGGTTCGAACACTGGGCTGCGTGCGGGGATCTCAACCTGCCCAGCCTGCCTACTCGCGATCCTCCCTAGCCTAGCGCGTCGAGCTCACAGAGACACAAAGACACAGAGATTTATACTAGTTTGGGCCACCGTTGTGGTGTAATAGCCTACTCTAGTGTGGTGTGGTGGATTGCCTCAAGGGGCTATGGATGAACTAGTACAAGTATGAACAAGCCTAAGGAGGTGAGGTGTTCTTGAGCTGGTGTGTTGCTGGGGGAGGAATCAATTCCCCCTATGGTGATGGCTACGTCCTATATATAGTGCCTTGGTCCTCTTCCCAAATATTAGCGGGAAGGGATTCCACAACGGCGGGATTTGAAAGGGGGCAAGTAGTATAGTCTATCCTAACAAAAGTAGTCTTTGCCTGCAAAGAGCCCCTGGCCGTGACGCTACGGTGGGCTCGGTGATGACCTCCGTCTTGCCGTCCTGGCGGTCTTGGTCTCGTTGCACCAGAATGGAAACCTTTGTTCGCTTCCTCGGGACTCCGCTCCTACGGCTTGCCTCCCTTGCACCGAAGAGGAAACCTGCGCTCTGCGCCCGCCTGGCGCCCGCCTGGCCTTGGTCGTCATGGCTCACGTCAGTTGAGCCTCATGAGGTAGTTGCATAGATCTCTCTGCCCCTCAGGAGCCCTCCTGAGGAGGCCAACTCCTTTCGGGGTCTTGCGTCGTCCGCCTCGCGAGGCTTGGCCCCTCGCGAGGGTCTTGCTGTGTTGTTGTTGAAGCTGGGCCGTACCAGGCCATCGATGGAGCCACGTGGTGGGCCGCAGGCAGGCAGGACTGGATACCCCCAAGTCCAGGACGCCGACAAACTCGTTGCCTGAATCAGTTCGGCTTCTTGAGTCTGAACTTCAAGTTGAAAGACATCGATCAGATGTTATGCGACAGGAAGCCGAAGGACCGAGCAAGTTCCTGCAGAATTAGGATGCATACTTTCTGGTGCAATAGCAAGTGCTGGAGGATTTAAGCGCCAAACAAGAGAAAGTTAATAAGCTTGCTAAGCATGTTGCCAGCATTATGGGTACCCAAGATATTGTTTCTTGAGGTCTTCTGAAGTGGTTTCAGTTATGGACTTTATTTGCTGCGGTGTTTGTATGCTGCCGTGTTCCCTATATTTGCACTGGTGGCGAACTATGATGCCCAGTGGGTGTAATATGTGTAATAGCCGTGATAGCCTAGCATAAGTTGCTTGCTTATTTACTTCCTTATTGTCTTGTTTATTTCTTTTCTTGTAGTTAGTGTAGTTCTTTTTCCACATTTTGCTAGTGGCCGCAATAACCTATTTTTTAAAACTAGGCCACAATAACCATGGGCTACATAATTACTGTAGTTACCATTTCCCTCCTACGGGCCGTAGAAACAATGGGCCTTCTACGGGTCATAGAAACAATGGGCCTTATATGGGTCGTAGATGCAATGGGCCTTCTACGGGCCATATCATCAATGGGCCTTCTACGGGCCGTATGATCGGTTGGCCAAACATGGGCCAATAACAGACCACATTATGGTCGTAAACGGGCTAGAGTTGGAATTGTCCATTCATGGGCCGACAATAACGGGCCGTCGTTAATCAGCCGTATTTGATGATGCTATGAAAATGGCCCAATGTATTAACGGGCCACAAACGGGCCGACTGTAACCTCGGGTTGAGCCCACAAGCAGAAAATGATAGTAACGGGTCGTAAGTAAACGAATGCTGGAAATGAGCCCAAGAATAAATGGGCCATGAGAATGCTGAAACATAACATGGGCTGGAAACGGCCCAACGGAATAACGGGCCGTTAATGGGTATAAAGTGATACTCTGTTGTAGGATCTTGAAGTACGTCTAGATGGGGGTGATTAGACTACTTGACCAAATAAAAACTGAACCTTTTCCCAATTCTAGTCTTTGGCAGATTTTAGCTAACTTAGCACAAGTCAAGCAATCTTAATACAATTCAAGCAAGCATGCAAAGAGTATATGAGCAGCAGAAAGTAAAGCATGCAACTTGCAAGAATGTAAAGGGAAGGGTTTGGAGAATTCAAACGCAATTGGAGACACGGATGTTTTTGTCATGGCTCCGATAGGTGGTGCTATCGTACATCCACGTTGATGGAGACTTCAACCCACAAAGGGTAACGGCTGCGCGAGTCCACGGAGGGCTCCACCCACGAAGGGTCCACGAAGAAGCAACCTTGTCTATCCCACCATGGCCGTCGCCCATGAAGGACTTGCCTCAGTAGAGGTAGATCTTCACGAAGTAGGCGATCTCCTTTCCCTTACAAACTCCTTGGTTCAACTCCACAATCTTTTCGGAGGCTCCCAAGTGACACCTAGCCAATCTAGGAGACACCACTCTCCAAGAAGTAACAAATGGTGCATTGATGATGAACTCCTTGCTCTTGTGCTTAAAATGATAGTCTCCCCAACACTCAACTCTCTCTCATAGGATTTGGATTTGGTGGAAATAAGATTTGAGTGGAAAGCAACTTGGGAAGTCTAGAGATCAAGATTCATATGGTAGGAATGGAATATCTTGGACTCAACACAAGTGTAGGTGGTTCTCTCTCAGAAAAGATAAGTTGGAAGTGTAGGTTTGTTCTGATGGCTCTCTCCATGAATGAAGAGTGGGTGGAGGGGTATATAGCCTCCACACAAAATCTAACCGTTACACACAATTTACCAATCTCGGTGGGACCAAATCAACAAACTCAGTTAGACAGATTCAGTAAACCTAGTAACAATAGGGTTTTCGGTGGGACCGACATGCAACTCGGTAGGACCGATATGGTTAGGGTTAGGGCATAACGTAATCTCGGTGAGACCGATTACACAAGCTCGGTGAAACCGATTTTGGTAATAAGCTAACCAGAGAGTTGGTCTGGTAAACTCGATGGGACCGATTTGCTCATTTCGGTGAGACCGAAATGTTACGAAAGGGAAACAGAGAGTTTACATTGCAATCTCGGTGGGACCGATTGCTCATCTTGGTGAGACCAAAACGTTACGAAGGGAAACAGAGAGATTACAATCCCTCTCGGTGAGACCGAGATCCCTATCGGTGAGACCGATTTGCCTAGGGTTTGTGGCAGTGGCTATGACATCTGAACTTAGTGGCGCCGGATAGAAAGAATCGATGGGGCCGAGTTTGACTTTAGGTTTAGGTCATATGTGGATGTGGGAAAGTAGTTGAAGGTTTTGGAGCATATCACTAAGCACCATGAAGCAAGAAACTCATTAAGCAACACCTCATCCCTCCTTGATAGTATTGGCTTTTCCTATAGACTCAATGCGATCTTGGATCACTAAAATATAAAATGTAGAGTCTTGAGCTTGAAGCTTGAGGCAATCCTTTTAACCTTAGCATTTTGAGGGATCCACTTTTCTCATCCATGCCATGCCATTCATTGAGCTTTCCTGAAATATTTGTCTTGGAATAGTGTTAGCTCAATGAGCTATATGTTGTTAGGAATTACCAAAACCACCTAGGGATAGTTGCACTTTCAATCTCCCCCTTTTTGGTAATTGATGACAACGTATAGATCAAAGCTTCGACAAAAGATAATAAGATTGAAAACATCGTCGGTTTGAGAAGCATGTGAAATGTGAGAGCTCCCCCTAAATTTGTGCATAGTTTAAGATTTGCTTTGGACTGCAAATGCACATAGAGTTAGGCTCATGTGTTACTCTCCCATGTCACATACATCTTGGTGGAGCGCTCAAAAATGATAATATTCAAAATATATGCACTCATCACCAAGCAAAGCGAATGATCTTATAGAGATAAAAGAATAATGGCATCCAACAAGCATTAATGTAGCATATGATCAAACACATGATCATCATAGTATCACACAGGCAATAAGGTATCTCAAGAAAGCGAAAGCAAATAAAGTTCAACCACAAAGACAAGAGAGAACAAAAGCAAACTCTCTCTCTCGAAGCCTATGATCTATACATTTTTCTCCCCCTTTGGCAACAAGTTACCAAAAAGTTCCTAGAAAATGCATAGTACTATGTCATCTCTCAGGATTGGTCTTGATGTGGTGGTGTAGATATGACTCCAAGGACGAAGGCATCAGTTGAAGAAGTTGGATCTGGTGGAGTAGATGTTGGAGCTGGTGTCACTGAAGTAGTAGCAGGTGCAGATGATGTTGCTCTTGTGTCTGTCATAGGCACAACAGCTGATCTCTGAGCTCTGGGCACTCTAGCAAATTCCTCAGTGGTTGTCTTGCCCTTCCTCTCATGCATGTCATCTTGGAGTTGCTCAACAACAGACTGGATCTCAGTTACTTTCACATCTAAGTCATAGACTTCTGCTCCATGATCCTCTCCAGGCTCTCCTGGTTTTGAGTTAGGGTGGCCAACCCTTTCTCAATCCTTAGAGTGGATGCTATCAAGTAACCTAGCTGGTCTTGCTTGCTCTTCAGAAAGTACTCAAATGCCTCATAAATTGTTGGCATCTTGGCAGCCTTCTCAGTCCTTGCCTTCTCCTTCTTTGCTTGTGCTTGCACTGAAGATGGTTCATTTTCATACATAACCACTTGGTTGTCCTCAAAGTCTGGAAAGATAGGCATGTGTTCCTTGTCCAACAAGTATGTGCGAGTGCCCATCTTGGAGTTAATCAGCTCCTGGATCTGTGGGGCATATCCACAACTTCTCTTCTGGTTTGCAGCTGTCCTCTTGATAGTTTCAACAATGAGGCTCATGACCTTGAACTTTTGAGGCACATCAAATATGTGTAGCAGATTAATAGCATGACCTATGATCATGTTATGATCTCCTGACTTGGGCAAGAGTGTGTGCCTAAGGATCCAGTTGATGGTTGGCAGTCCTGACAGAAGGAAATGTACAGATCCAAACTTGTGAGTTAAGCTTTATCTGGGATCTCCTTGTACATGTGTGCCATAGAGTAGTGATCCTTCTTCTTCTTGGCATAGACATCCAAGTCATCTTCTTTCTCCTTTGGTGCATTGATCAGATTTGCCCCTTCTTCAATAGTAGACTGTACCTTGTACCTTCATACATCCAAACTATTCTGCCATCTGGATAGAAGTGTGTTGTGGAGTAGAATTGCATTATGAGCTCATCATTCCACTTTGTGAACTTCTGTCCAACAAAGTCTGCCACTCCGCAAGCACTGAATCTGTCAAACACTCCTGGGTAGTGTTCCTCATTCTCCTTGATCTATTTCCAGTCCACCCACCTCATGTCACATATAATGGGCTTCTTGTCCAGCAGCACAGTCTCATAGAAGTCATGTTGTTCCTTTGTATGGAACCTGTAGTCCACAGCAGTTCTCCTCCTGACTGCATAAGGATCAGTAAACCTCCACTGTTTGAGTCCTGCATCCTTTCTCAGCTTCATGTTCTCAGCAACAGGATGAGCATCGTTATGATCTGGAATTTTAGGCTTCAACTTTCTCAGAACATGCTCTTCATCTTCTTCTTCTTCTGCAACAACTTCAGGCACTGGGGCCTTGTTCTTTTCAACAGCTGGGATGTTCCCGGTATTCCTCTTTGGTGAAGTCTTGGGCTTGGAAGCAATCTTAGGTGCTTCTTTGGGCTTTGATGAAGCAGCCCCTGACCTGATGGCATCACCCATGAGCTTCTGAGCTTTGGGAGCTAGAGCAGCAGCCTCTTCTTCTTCTTCCTCTTCCATCATGGAAGGCTTCCCAACAACCGTGGCCATGGTCTTCTTGACCCTTTCCTTCCTCTTATTTTCCACCACTTCTGGCTCCTTGGGTTCTGATCTCTCAGTTTTCTGAGTTGATGCTCTGAATTTCAGCATAGGAGTCCCCTTGGCAGGGACTTTCCTGTTCAGACCTGGCTTGGTGGTTGCAGCTGTGCCATATTCCTTCTTGACCACCTTTTTGGAAGTGGCTTCATCCTCTTCTGCCACATAGTCTTCATCCTCATTGTCTGAGGTTCTCTTCTTTCTGTTCCTGGTGACAGCTTTGGGTAAGTTGCTTGGGTGCTCCTGCTGCCATCATCTGAGGTGCTAGAGGGACTAGTGCCCTCACTCATGTGAATCTGCTCCTCTGACTGGTTCTGGCCGTCACATTGATCAGACATGTTGCTAACACTGACTACTGACCCTGTGAATAGATGTAGGTGAGATAGAAAGGATAAGCATCACAAAATACAGAGGTTTTTGCAAAAGATTGAGTCAAAACTTGGTTTTAGTTTTCCACATAAAGCATTTCAGATCGACCAATTTTTGAACTCGGTGATACCGAAATAGCTTCAGGAACCTAAACTAGTGAACTCGGTCAGACCGAGTCACAGTTTGGTGGCACCGAGACTGCTAGGGTTTCCCAAAGTTCTAAACTCGGTCACACCGATTTGCAATTCTCGGTCAGACCGAGAATCACAAGTGCAATGGCCTTGGCCAAATCGGTGGAACCAAGTTTTACAACTCGGTGGGTCCGAGATGGTTTCAGCGGAAACCTAACCCTAAATTTTCAATCCAAACCTAATCTACGGATTGTTTTGACTAGATGAGATTGTTTTAATCATGGCAAGATTCATGATGAACACAATGTGCTAGGAATCAGATAGGGATAGCACAGTGATCAAGTCCATACCCTAGCTCGGCGATGGACTCGCTACGGCGGCAACGGTATTGGATATTCCCGTTGACGGCGGCGGAGACCAGCGGCAGGAGGCGTCTGGCGATGAGGAGAACGATCCGAAGACCCTGGAGGCGGAGTGGGCAAAACTGTTCGAAGGAATTTCCAAAAAAATTGCCCTTGGCTACTTGCCCTTGGCTATATATAGCCCGACCCTGTTGGTGTGACCGAGTGGAACAACTCGGTGGCACCGAGATGCATTACTGCAAGCACTTACTACAACTCAGTGAGACCGAAATGTTCAAATCGGTTGCACTGAGATTGGACACCTAGATCGACTTAGTGATCTCGGTATGACCGAAATGGAAGAATCAGTCAGACCGAAACGCACAAAGAAGTTTTGGAAGTTTAAGTCTATGACGAATCGGGGACTCTGAGTGCTCCTCACACAGAGTGGCTCGAATCTGACTTGATCAAATTTTGTGATGTAGCATGAATAGAGTTTGAGATAAGGAAAACATAGATAGCTAGAGAAGGTTCTTAAGCATTCTTGTCCATCCACTTGGCCAAAAGAAAAAAGAATCCAAACAAGCAAAACTACAAGTGGATGTCCTCGAATGAGTAGAATATGCAACCACATGCTTACACAATAAAATGACAAATGAAATATGTGGCAAAGCATGCACAACCAATTCTAGCATCTATCAAGCAATTAGCGATGACTAGGTCATCTATATATGAGTATATTGACTTAGGAGTCAAATGATAACATTTGATCATAGGTCATACTCATCGTTTAAGCTCAAGTGGGGTTACCACTTTTACATAATGCATTGATGTGTTCACACCATTAGAGTTGCTTTAGCTCAATTCTTAGAGTAAAGCGCCCCCTAGATGTGAGATCCCCCCTATAGAGGGATGAACTAACCTTGGGTTTTGTCGATGATGACTTCATGTAGGTGTTGAATATGTGGATGCTCAATGCTGATGTAGATCATTTGGAGCAATCCTTTTGGTGAGTTGCACTTTCAATACCTACACGGGTTAGTCCCACAAGGAACAAACAAGGATATCCATAGACATAGAGTGATGCACACACAAGATGATGTCTATGAAAGCATTAGGTTACCTTGTCCCTTGTCTTACCAACAAGAGGGTTTGTGACTCCTTGAACTAGTGCAAGATGTGGAAGTTGATTGCACTTGTCCTTGCCAAAATGATATGAGTAAAATACGTTGGCAGAGTCACCCTCAAGAACTCTCTAGTTCTTCTTCTTCGGGATCCACATCATCTTGTTGGGAATCCTTGGAGTTGTAGTCATACTTGATGAAGTAGAACTTGATGTAGTCTTGGGAACCAACTTGACCAAGGCCTTGGGAGCTTCTTCGAATGCATCAATCTCCTCTTGAAGCTCATCCTTACCTTTTTGCTTGTGGTCTTGTGGTGGAAGATCATCTTGAGCTTGTGTCCCTTTGAAGATAGTGGGATCATACTTCTCTTGTTGAGGAACAAACTTCGTCTTGGGGTATTGTTCTTCTTCCCACTCAACTCCATTGGCATTGAACTTTCGTTCAAAACCAACACCTTGGTTCTTCCGGTGCCTTCCTTGCTTGCGTACAATTTCCTCAAATTACTTACTCCTAGCAAGGCTCTTGTAAACACCTTTCTCTATAATTCCCTTCAATAAGCTATTTTCTTGCTCAAGTGTAACTTGGCTAAGAGAATCATTAGTGGAATCAAGAGAACTACTAGAAGCAACAACATTGGATTTAGCATGATCATTGTTACTACTAGAGGAAGAAACCTTCTTGTTCTTGTTACTACTCTTGACTTGAGGCATGTAAGTATATAAGAGTAAATGCTTGGCAATGTAAGAAGAACTTTTCTTATGAATATCATCATTGATTGCCTTTAAGAACTCATGCTCTTGCTCAAGGTTGAGCTTTTCAAAGCATAACTTCTCATGAGTCCTTAAAAGTTCTCGATGATCTCCTAAGATAGTTTCATGAGCTAACTTAAGAGTGTTTAGTTCTTTAGTTAGGAGCTCAATCTTCTCCTTATCATTGTAATTCGTTTTATCTCGATTAGCATGATTAGTTGACGTTTCATCATAGTATTCATCACTAGAGTTGTCAACAAGTAAATCATCATCACCTAACAAGTCATCTTCATCACTATTGAAATCAACATACTCGAGGTGTGTTACCTTTGGGCCTTTAGCCATAAAGCATCTTCCAAGTCCTTCATTTGGTGAATCAAATATGTCATTTGAGTTGGTTGGCACAAGTGCTAGACCGGCAACACCTTCATCTTGAGTATATTCGGAGTCAGAGTGATAGCTTCTCTCGGAGTGATTGTCGGAGTCGGAGCCGGATACCCATTCACCAACATGATCTTGATGTCTTCGTTTTGTGTAGCTCCTTGATGACTTGTCCTTCCTTTCTGAATCCTTGCTTCTCCGGGATGTTCCTCTTTCATAACGATCATCTCTACTCCTCCTCTCTCTTGGCGGTGATTCTTCTCTTCTACTTCTCCTCTTAGGTGAATCTTCTCTTCTTTTGTAGGGAGTCGTACACTCATTGGAATAGTGTCCGGGTCTTCCACAATTGTAGCAATTACGCTCTCGACTGGAAGATCTTTTGTCATTGTAGGACCTTGATTTGGAGCTTTTCTCATTGCTTCTACTCTTGTAGAACTTGTTTAAGTTCTTCACCATTAAGTTCAATTCTTAATTGAAGGTTTGTTTCTCACTTGATGATGTGGGGGCTTCACATGAGGCTTTGTAAGCACCACTTGACTTGTTGTGAAGTTCCTCCTTATCCTTGAGTGACATCTCATGAGCTCCAATGACTTCCATTGGCTTGAGATCTTTGTAATTGGGCATCATTTGGATCAATGTGCACACGGTATCATGTTTTCCATCCAAAGCTCTTAGGATCTTCTTGATGATGAATTTGTCGGTCATTTCTTCACTTCCTAAACCGGTAATCTCATTTGTAATGAGAGCAAGCCTAGAGTAGATTTCAGCGACACCTTCACCATCCTTCATTTTGAACTTGTCAAGTTGACTTTGAAGCACGTCCAGCTTGGATTCCTTGACGGAGTAGGTACCTTTGTGCATACCAATCAAAGTATCCCAAATTTCCTTTGCATTCTCAAGACGGCTGATTTTTTTTGAATTCTTCGGGGCACAATCCGTTGAAGAGGATATCACAAGTTTGAGCATTGTATTGCAGCATCTTCAACTCATTCGCACTAGCTTCACGGTTCGGTTCTCTCCCATCAAAGAATTCACCTTGCAAGCCAATATACACAATAGCCCAAATGGCGGGGTTATGTCCTAGAATATGCATTTTCATCTTATGCTTCCAACTAGCAAAATTAGTACCATCAAAGTAAGGACCTCTACGGTGATAATTTCCCTTGCTGGACGCCATACTCTCCTAGGTTGTGAAACCAAGGCTATGACCACCAAAAGCTATGGAAATCAAAGCAAATGGAGACCAAATCTCTGATACCACTTGTAGGATCTTGAAGTATGTCTAGAGGGGGGGTGATTAGACTACTTGACCAAATAAAAACTTAACCTTTTCCCAATTTTAGTCTTTGGCAGATTTTAGCTAACTCAGCACAAGTCAAGCAATATTAATACAATTCAAGCAAGCATGCAAAGAGTATATGAGCAGCAGAAAGTAAAGCATGCAACTTGCAAGAATGTAAAGGGAAGGGTTTGGAAAATTCAAACGCAATTGGAGACACGGATGTTTTTGTCGTGGTTCCGATAGGTGGTGCTATCGTACATCTACGTTGATGGATACTTCAACCCACGAAGGGTAACGACTGCGCGAGTCCACGGAGGGCTCCACCCACGAAGGGTCCAAGAAGAAGCAACCTCGTCTATCCCACCATGGCCGTCGACCACGAAGGACTTGCCTCACTAGCGGTAGATCTTCACGAAGTAGGCGATCTCCTTTCCCTTACAAACTCCTTGGTTCAACTCCACAATCTTGTCGGAGGCTCCCAAGTGACACCTAGCCAATCTAGGAGACACCACTCTCCAAGAAGTAACAAATGGTGTGTTGATGATGAACTCCTTGCTCTTGTGCTTCAAATGATAGTCTCCCCAACACTCAACTCTCTCTCAAAGGATGTGGATTTGGTGGAAAGAAGATTTGAGTGGAAAGCTACTTGGGAAGTCTAGAGATCAAGATTCATATGGTAGGAATGGAATATCTTGGCTTCAACACAAGTGTAGGTGGTTCTCTCTCAGAAAAGATAAGTTGGAAGTGTAGGTTTGTTCTGATGGCTCTCTCCATGAATGAAGAGTGGGTGGAGGGGTATATATAGCCTCCACACAAAATCTAACCGTTACACATAATTTACCAATCTCAGTGGGACCGAATAACAAACTCGGTCAAACAGATTCAGTAAACCTAGTGACCGTTAGGGTTTTCGGTGGGACCGACATGCAACTCGGTAGGACCGATATGGTTAGGGTTAGGGCATAACTTAATCTCAGTGAGATTGATTACACAAACTCGGTGAAACCAATTTTGGTAATAAGCTAACTAGAGAGTTAGTTTGGTAAACTCGGTGGGACCGATTTGCTCATTTCGGTGAGACCGAAATGTTACGAATGGGAAACAGAGAGTTTACATTCCAATCACGGTGGGACCGATCGCTCATCTTGGTGAGACCGAAACGTTACGAAGGGAAACAGAGAGATTACAATCCCATCTCGATGAGACCGAGATCCCTATCGGTGAGACCGATTTGCCTAGGGTTTGTGGCAGTGGCTATGACATCTGAACTCGGTGGCGCTGGATAGAAAGAATCGGTGGGGCCGAGTTTGACTTTAGGTTTAGGTCATATGTGGATGTGGGTAAGTAGTTAAGGGTTTTGGAGCATATCACTAAGCACCATGAAGCAAGAAACTCATTAAGCAACACCTCATCTCTCCTTGATAGTATTGGCATTTCCTATAGACTCAATGTGATCTTGGATCACTAAAATATAAAATGTAGAGTCTTGAGCTTGAAGCTTGAGCCAATCCTTTTATCCTTGGCATTTTGAGGGATCCACTTTTCTCATCCGTGCCATGCCATTCATTGAGCTTTCCTGGAATATTTGTCTTGGAATAGTGTTAGCTCAATGAGCTATATGTTGTTAGGAATTACCAAAACCACCTAGGGATAGTTGCACTTTTGTTCATTACAGGCCAGTTTCACCACGGGCCGTAAATGGGTATAAAGTGATACACTGTTCATTACGGGCCAGTTTCACCATGGGTCCTTAATGGGCCAAGAGTTACAAAGGGCCTCATATGGGCCAAAAGACGTCATGGGCCGGAAGTTAAAATAGACTGGAATCATATTGGACGGCCCAGATGATGCTACTGGGCCTAATTCAGATAGGTCATAACGGGCCCTGGGTTAGCGGGCTGTAAATGGGCTATATGAGAACATGCCATTAACAGGCTTTCCATGGGCCGGCCTGCCACCTTTTGGCCAAGTCAAACAGGCCAGCCTTTTCACAGGATGGGCCTCTATTGGGCCGTGCCACGTGTCAACGTATCATAGGCGCCTTCTATCCAATGAGTGGATGACATCTATCCCAATGTTCAGCCGATACGTGTTTCCTCCAGCCAATGATGATTTTACACGTGGAAAATCCCCATTGGTCGGGGCTGTTAATGGGTTATCGGATCCAAAAGCTGACCCGATAGTTTAACGGCGTTCTGTTATGGTGGATGCCACGTGTCGGTCACCCTTGACGAAAGCACTTCTGTTACGCGCGATTTATCGTCATGGAAGTGGACACTTCCGTGATGATAATTTAATGTTATGGAACACTTCTACGATAGCACAGGTATGACTATCTTGATTCTGTCATAAAATCGCCATGGATGTACATGCATGACAGAAAATGTGACCTACTGTGACAAACACGTATCATCACGGAAGTGTATTTTATTGTAGTGACATCAGCAACTTACGAGAAATACAAATCACACGAATCTTCCCTTTCCTGCACAAATCAAATTGGAAGATCATCAACCAAACTATTAAAAATACAGCAACTGAAAGCAGCAGAACAACAGTTAAAAACATAATATTACCCCATGATTCAGGCATTTGTAGAAGACTCGGCCAGGGTTGTGGATTGTGGTTGAGACGCGACGGATGACTGCGTGATTTACAGCAGTGGCACCACACCAACGGCTGCGGGTTGCGATGACCAACTGGTTGTTGTGCGTGTGCTGGCGGGGGTGTGATGAGACCCACAGGCGATGGTACGGGTGGCGACTTGGTGCATATCTGGTTGTTTCCTCCTGAAGAGCAGGTGGATGAGCAGCCAGTGGACATGGTTGCTGCGACCAGAGCTTCTGATGCTAGGCAGAGTAAATAGAGAAGAGGAGAAGCGAACATTGGATATGTCAGTTTCGTTACTTGGAGAGTAGCATAGCACCATATATAATGATAGTCTAGGTTTGGATTTGAACCAGCTACAGGAGCACGTCTCTCTTTTTCAAAAACTCAGCAACATCTCTTTACTTGTGCACTAGCTTGTTCTGTATGCCTTCTCAAGTCTTTGATTTTCTTTCTCTTTTTTGCGAGGAAGGAAGGAGGACAAAATTGAGAGTTCTTCCATGGTTCGCTCGCTGCGGTGCCTCCCTCCAGTGTTGTCAACATGGTCGACAACCGAGAAGAATAAGGAGATGATTGTACATGGTGAGGATGATAGTACGGACCCACCAGGATCATGGCAGTAGGCAAGCAAGTGCCTCCATTATTACAAGAAAAGAAGGGTTCCTCCTAATGGTTTCCTGACATTTGGGTCACACACCACTGTCAATGTAGTCAATAAGCAAGATAACTTCACAAGGAGCGGCGGACACCTGGGACCCAGCAGCACGCACAGTAATTTTTTTTGGGACGGAGAAGGGTATCAACTGGGTTGTGCGAGAGCTGTGGCCTGTCTAGCCCAGGCTTTCATTTCATATGTTTACCACATGACCATCCCAGTTTTTTTCCTTTCTGAAAATGGCTAACCCAGCTATTTTTGTTTTTTGCAGAATAACCAACGTAGGCCTACTTGCTTTTCTACGCCCTGCTGGGCCGGAAATCTTTCAAGACGAGGAGGGATGCATTTGGGCTTGCCTAGAAAATGGGCTATAAGTAATAATACATGGGCTATAAGTAATAATAAATGGGTTGTAAGATGAAAAAATACAGCAAACAAGCAATTAGTTCCAAAATACTTTTTTATTTTGGATTTTGATATTTTAAATTTCATTGTTTTTCCGCGGGTAAAATTTTATTGGATTTAAATTAAGGTATGTTTAGTTTTGAAATTAATTTGAATCTGGCTAGAAATTTCGGGCTGTATGCTATTTGGGACAGATTTCGAGGCTGACTTGTGGGTCTACTAGGTTGATGTGTACGAAAGGCTTTGTCAACTTAGTCCACAAACGATTCTAGCAGCAGTGACCATGGGATGTTAATCCAACAGACGTAATGCTTCTTCAATATCTGATCATCTTGCTCCAGCCGCCCAAACCAGCGCCGGTGGGATTGCCTGCTCCCACCTCCCGTGGTCGGCTGTGCTGCCACACAGGCCGCATCATCCCACCCTACTCCATCGCCGTCTAGCCCATTCCTCTACTCACCCACACCTCCTGTTATTTTCCGGTGATGGCAGCTGAACCAGTAAACCCTCGTACTCCCCACTGCGTGGGCATCCACTACTGAGTCTTCCCCGGTTCCGGGTGGTTCCCTTCCTAGGCCTCGCCATCGTCCATCACCCTGGTGCTCTCAGCGCAGCGTGGTCAACATGGTCAACGAGCGACATCCATCGGAAGAGTACTGTATGTGGAGTGGCTGACAACTGGGTCCACGGCCGCATGCAAGAAAGTGCCTCCTTTTTATGCGCAAAATAATTATTCCTCCACCGCACAGCTGGGACCCATCGGAAGGGCCTCTGTATTTTGCAAAAAAATGTTCCTCCCGCTGACAGCTGAGACCCCCCAGCTATATCTTCGGACGCAAGGAAGTGCCTCCTTATTACGCACAAAAAGTGAATACTCCCCCTACTAGCTGGGACCCACCATAGTGGGAGGCTGACTTGTGGTCCTACTAAGTTAACGCGGACGGAGGGCTTTATCAACTTAGTCAATATGAACGATTCTAGCTCCACTGACCGTATGATGTCCATCCAACGGCCATAGTGCTTCTTCAACCTCTGGTCTTCTTGATCCAGCCGCCCAAACCAGTGTCGGTCGTGCCGCCTGCTCCTGCCACCCGTGGCCAGCTCTGCTGCCGTGTAGGTCTCACCGCCCAACTCTACTCAAACCTCTGGCTAGGCCATCCCTCTACTCACCCACAACCCCTGTTATTCTGCGGCGACGACAGCCTCACACCACTACTGAACCTATCAACCCTCATACTCCTCTCCGTGTGGGAATCCACTACCGCGTCTTCCCTGGCTCTGTGTTGTCCCCTTACTAAGCCTCACCATTGTCCACCGCCTTTGTGCTCTCGGCATGGCGTGGTCAATGTGGTCAAGGAACGACTTCCATCGGAAGAGTACTGTATGTGGAGAGGCTGATAGCTGGGTCCACGGCCGCAATAAGGAAGTGCCTCCTTATTACATGCAAAATAATGATTCCTCCACCTGACAGCAGGGAACCACCGGACGGGACACCGTATTTCACGAAAAAAATGTTTCCCCCCTAACTGCTGGGACCCACCAGCTACATCTTCGCACGCAAGGAAGTGCGTCCATATTACGGGCAAAAAATGATTCTCCCCCTAACAGCTGGGACCACCAGCAATAACTTCATACGCAAGGAGGTGTCTTCTTATCCTCCCTAACAGTCGTGACTCACCTGGTTGAAGCGTACGTAGCATTTTCATACTGGTCGCGAACGTGTACGTACATACTGGTCGATCGGTGTCCCGAGAAACCACGACCACCTATGGGACTAGGACGACCCCTTCCTGGTTCAGCAGGGGGGAGTCGCATTGCACAAAGATCAGACCAACATGGGGCAGCACAGCAGAGATCACACGGGCAGTTTTACCTAGGTTCGGGCCGTCGTGAGGTGTAAAACCCTACTTCTGCTTTGGTGGAAAAGTGGTGGTGGTGCATAGTACACTTGCCCGGCAAGGATTTCTTCGGGGCGGTAGCGACTACGCGTGTACGAGGCTGCGAGTGATCTAACTTTCCAACCTCTCGAACTGTTGCCATGGGCCTCCTTTTATAGGTCAAGGGGTCACCACAATGGCAATTTAGCCATTAGACACTGATATGATAGCAAATAGTGCTATCATACCTAATTTTGTAGGCTGACAGTGCGCATTTAATGTGCTGCTTAGTGTCATGCCATTGGTTGCCCGACAAGGCTTGCTGGGCTATCTCGCCATCTCAATGCCTGCTTGTTCAACACGTCATAGGACAGGTGTCATCTGTGGGTTTCCTTGGTACGAAGTGGCTGCCATGTGGCAAATGGTTGCCACTTAAGCACTCTGCGGCTTGATAACGCACTGATCGACGACGTGGGTCGTGGTGGAGTAGTTGGCTAGGTAATCTAGCCTCCGTTAGTCCGGGCAGGCCCTGCCGAGACGCCTTGGTCACCTTCTTCTGGGGGTGGCCTTGCCCCTTGCTGGGCTCAGCTTCCCAGCAAGGGAGGCTTCTCTCTTGATTATATCTGGCTTCTCTGACTTGGCCTTGGATCCTTTTTATCTACTTGTTGATGCTTTGAGTCACTTGGTCTCTTATTCATCTTGGTAAGAGGCTTCAATCTTGATCTTGTGCCTGTGCGCAGCCAGGGCAACAGGCCATGGGTCTGTTGCATCAACAGAAGCCCCTGGGCCCGCCCCGAACGCGCGGCCAAGCATCGTCGGGGTAGGGCCTAACAAGTGCATAGGCAGTGCTGCTGAAGAGGCTAGTCTCTTAAGATATAGTCTTGATTTAGGGCCAATTTCCAGTTTCTCCGTGCGTCGTGCAAAGCCAATAGTGATGGGGCCGCTCCAGTAATGGCCCGTGAATGACTTTAACGCACGGAGTGGAAATCGCAAATTCACTCTTCCCACCACGCCCTTATCCTTAGCCACGTATGCCGCATGCATCGCGCGGGGTAGGTAACGGAGGTGCGTGGCGCGGGAGAGCATAATGCCGAGGGCCCGGCTTCCTTGAACTGCTGGAGGACGGTGGTGGTTGCCCTTCAGCCCCCAGTCCCCCATTCACCTATAAAAGGAGGAGCGAGGGAGTAGTGGAGGCGTCCAACCGCATTCTCCCTCTCTTCTGTTTTGTTCCATGTCGAATATGCCGGAAGGGGGAGCCTGGAGCTGGCCTCCAGGATTTTGCTTCGCGTTGATGATGTCGAGCGATGGTGTTAGCGCCTGGGGAGTGAGCTTGGTCCAAGTCCAAGGTAAAGGGCTCGGGATCATTGGAAATCCCTGTACAGCCCCTCTCCTTGGAACTGGGGTTGATGTCGATGAGAAGCGTGCCTTCCTGCCCGCCAAGGAGGGGGGCGGCACGCTTCTCGGCCCTTGGCCGCCTTGGTCATTCGCCATCTCTCTGGAGGGGGTGTTGGACCGCGGGGCGTGCACTTCCCCGGCGAGGTGTTGATGAAGACGAAGCTAGGGAAGACGGAGAAGGCGGGAGGCAAGTCATCAGGACGGAGCACGACTGCATCGATGCATTCATCTCGTCCTGAGGACCCGCCGCCTCGTCTTCCCATTCCTCCCCGGCACCGTCATCACCGGCCTCCTGGCTGCCGAGGAGGGGGCTGTTCTCTTGGTGCCTTCGCCTCCTCCAGCATTCTTCCAGCTGAGCTTTGGTGGATGACTCCACTGTTGCTCGAGCTAGGGCTTCTGGAGGGCCCTGGTTCTTCGCAGCTTCGCCACTCCCCATCTTGTCAGGCACTATGTTTGATAGGCCTCGACGAGATCGGGGTGGACTCCTGCTTGGGTGCTGCACCTGTCACTTTTCTTATCTCCACGTGTCCTGGGGGAGAAGGAACAGGGAGAGGAGTTTATAGGGCACTTATCTTTTTCAATCTTAAATCTTTTGGCACTTGCCAAATTTTAATTCCAATAATGTAATCTCTCATGTCCATGCTTGTGTTCTATAATGCTTGTACTGGTATCAGCATGTTAATGAAAAAGGCGAACCTTGCTGGGAACCCGTGCATGTATATGTCCATGCAGAGGTAAGATGCCTCTTTAGTGTAAATAAATGAGTTTGTCCTGGCAGACCATCTTGTCGGCCCACTTTTTGTCTACCGGAGAACCTTATCTGCCGGGTTACAAACAGAGGGACCAGCCCCCCACCAACTACCTTTTACCAAAGGCAATTGTGACCATCTTGACCGATGCAACGTTTGAGTCAAGAATGGGAGCACCTAAGTCTAAAAAGAGCGGCGAGGTTTTCTAATGCATAAGTTATAGCTTACAGAACATGAATGGACAAGAGGTAGAACTTATTTGTTTGGCTTGTTGGGATCGCAGTGTCGGGCAATCTTCTCACCCCCTTGTTGAAGCCAAGTCCATGGTAGGAACCTACAGGTTCATGCAGATGAGAATGAATGCATGATGCGATCCTATCTATATGCATATGCAAATGCTCAAGGAAATGCTTATGCAGTGATCTAGAATGCTCATGCGTGCAATCTAGGTTTGGGGCCCCCCTATAGCGGTTCTTTATTTTCTCTTGCATGGGGTCATCGCCCCGGCTTTATACAAAGGGTTACATGTAGCTAAGGCAAGGCCTATACAAATGGGTGGCTGTCGGGCTGGGCCCGGCAGCCTCGCGCCTTACGGGTAGAACTTGTGGAGATGCTCAATATTCCATGAGTTTTGCAACAGAGTGACATCTCCAGCCTCCAGACAGATTGCGCCGGGTTTAGTGACTTGTACTACCCGGTAAGGGCCTTCCCACTTCGGTGACAACTTGTGTGTACCCTTGGTGGACTGAACGCGCCTAAGGACAAGGTCACCTTCCTCAACACACCGGGCATGAACCCTACGGCTATGATAGTGATGTAGGACTTGCTGATAGCGTGCAGAACATCCTCACTCCGGTGCTGATCTTGTATGATTTCAGCGTAAGCAAGTACTTGAGGCGACCCGTAAATGAGTTATGTGGCCCCGTAGACCAGGGAGAAGGGAGTTTGCCTGGTAGCTTAGTTTGGTGTCGTTTTGAGGGACAAGAGAACTATCGGCAGCTCCTCGATCCACCGCCTGCCGTGCTTTTGCAGCGTATCAAAGGTTCTTGTCTTGTGTTTGTGTAGCACTTTAGCGTTCGCCCTCTTGACCATTGCTCCGGGGATGTTCCACAGAGGCGAATGAGAACTTGCATCCGAGGGCATGAACATATGGCATGAAGGCGTGGCTCGTGAACTGGGTGCCGCTATCAGTGATGATCCTTGCCGGAACTCCAAAATGACACACCAGATCTTTCAAGAACAACATAGCTGACTGGGTAGTCACCTTTCTCACGGCAGTCACTTCCATCCACTATGTAAACTTGTCGATGGCAACGAATAAGAATTCAAAGCCCCCGATTGCTCGGGGGAAGGAGCTGAGGATATCGAGCCCGCAGACGAAAAATGGCCATGATAGAAGGATTGTCTGAAGCGCTTGGGCAGACAGGTAGGTTTTCTTGGAATGGACCTGTCAGGCTTCACACTTAGTGACTAGCTCGACCGCATCTTGGAGGGTTGTGGGCCAATAGAATCCTTGCCGGAATGATGTCCCAACTAACGCCCTTGATCCAATGTGGGAGACGCACATTCCTTTGTGTATCTGTCGGTGTTCTGGGAACGGGGGTCCCCAGACTTGCCTGCATGCGGCCTGCGGCGTGGCTCAAGTGGTGGCCCGGTGCGGCCCATCCTCCTCCGCAAAGATTCAAGACCCTCGCGAGGGGCCAAGCCTCGCGGGGTGGATGATGCAAGGCTTCCTCAGGAACGGCCTTGCCAGGAAGGCTCGTGAGGAGGCAGAGAGATCAAGGCAGGGTACCTCGCGAGGTGCTCATGACGCAAGCCATGACGATCAAGACCAGGCGGGCGCCGGCCTGCGCAGTGTCCTTGTTTCCTCTTTGGTGCAAAGGGGGCAAGCACATGCACGGAGTACCAAGGCATCAGGCAAAGGTTTCCATTTCAGTGCAACGAGACCAAGACCAGCGGAGCGGCAGGATGGAGGTCACCGTGGAGCCCAAGACGGCGTCATCGCCAGTGCTTTTGGTAGCCGAAGACCAACTTCAGTAAGGATAACTTGTACTAGATGTTCCCCTTCGAAATGGTCGTTGTTGGTGCCCTTCCCGCTCAATATTTGGGAAGAGGCCCAGGGCCTCTATAAATAGAGCTAGCCACCACAGAGTAGAGGCATCGGATCCAGATTTTGGAAGGCGGAGAGAGAGAGAGAGAGAGGCGATCGAACTCGCACAAGCAGTTCATCGCACCAGCTCAAGAACACCTCTCGCGAGTCCGTTCTTCTCTTGTACTGTTCATCATCAGCCCCCGAGGCAATCCACCACACGACACACTAGAGTAGGGTATTACACCACAACAGTGGCCCGAACCAGTATAAATCTTGTGTCCCTCGTGTTGTTCATCATTTTCAGCTTAGATCTCACGAGGCGATCGGACATAGATCGGTAGGGGAGAGATCTTCATGTGCACCCCAGAGTTCGAACCTTCAGGGTCTGCCGGAACCCAACATCCGACATTTGGCGCGCCAGGTAGGGGGTGCGCCGGAATCTTTCTTCCCCTATTTCGTGTTCAATCTCCCTCGTGTCCATGGCTGACGCTCGCCGGGCTCGCGCCGAGCGCCGGGCTGCTCTGGCCGCCCACGTCGCCCAGGCGGCTCCCGTCGGCGGGTGTCCCCGTCGTTCTCCGTCGCCTGCCGCCAATGCCGCCACCGGCCTGCCAGGGAACGAGCAGCAGGCCTCGTCTCTGCATCCTTCGGTGCGGCGGGAAGGCCGCACCACCACCCTGTCACTGACTCCAGCCGGCTCATCGTCCCTCGCCTGTCGCGCCCCCACAGACACGCACGCCGCGTTGCTCCTGGCGCGTGAGCTCCTGCACTATCGTCCCGTCGACGACCACTACGAGGACTAGCTCGCCCGCATCACCAAGCTCATCAGCACTGCAGGGGGCTCTACTATATCGTCCCTCTCGCTGCCTCGCCCTCCGTCCTACGCAGGAGTCGCATACCAGGAGGTGCCTCCGCCGCATCCTCCCCAAGAAGGCGCCCTAGCTCCAAGGCGCACGGTCCCAGGACGAGATCCACCATGTCCGGCGCCCGCATGACCAGAGAGGAGCTACCAAGAAATCCCTCGTCCCCAAGACGGTGCTCGCGTGCTCCCGGCACCGGTGCGCCATGACCGCATTCTTGCACCCCCACGTCAAGACCCCGCACTGCTCCAGGCAGCGGTGCGCGGGAATCCCCAGGAGCAAGCCTAGCATCAGCACAGGGCTCCGGTGGCCACCGCAGGCTGCCGCACCTTCACCCCCGAGCTATGCAGTGTCGCCTGGCCAGGCAAGTTCAAGCCTGACCTGCATCCTTGCTATGACGGCACTACAGACCCCGCGGAGTTCCTGCAGCTTTACGAGTTGGGGATCGAAGCCACCAACGGGGATGAAAAGGTCATGGCGAACTAGTTTCCCATGGCACTCAAGGACGGCTCCCACACCTGGCTCCTGAACCTGGCTCCTGGCACGATCTCCACCTTGGACGAGATGCGCACCCGCTTCATCACCAACTTCCAGGGCACTCGCGACCGTCCGCCGACCGTGGGTGACCTACGCTGCATCAAGCAGCAGCCCGGAGAGACCTTGTAGAAGTACATCCAGCGCTTGAACAACGCTTGCCTCAAGATTCCCAGGGTGACTGAGGAGGCCATCATTTCGGCATTCTCTGATGGCGTCCGCAACCTGGTGACAAAGTGCGCAAGGGCTGAGGAAGGACGCCTCTCCCTTCTCGAGCTCCTGGCAGCAGACCCAGAAGAGAAGAAAGCCAAGGCCAAGGATGTGAAGCGCAAGGGAGCGGCTGTGCTCGCAGCGGAGCCGGACACAAAGCACGGCAGGGACCAGCCGGAGTCGTCCAAGGGCAGCCGGTACTGTGTGTACCACGACCTCCATACTCACAACACCAACGAATGCCAAGAGCTCAGGGCCGTGTGAGAAGGCCCCGTCGGTCGACGCCCCGAGCGCAACGACCGGGGCTACGGTCGAGGCAGAGCAAGAGGTGGAGGACGATGGGACGACTGTGGCCCTCGCGAAGGGTGGCCTGACCGACCTCGCGAGGACCGCTGGCAGGACTAGCCTCACGAGGGAGCTTTGAGAGATCATCCTCATGAGGATCGCCTGCAAGGCAACGCAGGCCTTCCTCCACTGCCACAACCACCAAGAAGGAATGAAGACCATCATCAGGACGAGGGGCCTGGAGGCTTCCCGGAGCCATGTGCAATCGCTTGCATCCTGGGCGGTGCTCAGGCCCCAGCCTCACAGCGCATCTTCAAGTAGTTTGCTCGCGAGGTGAATGTAGTCCTCCCCAAGCTTGAGGCCACGCGCCCT
The DNA here is from genome assembly GCF_018294505.1 of Triticum aestivum. Classification (NCBI taxonomy): domain Eukaryota; kingdom Viridiplantae; phylum Streptophyta; class Magnoliopsida; order Poales; family Poaceae; genus Triticum; species Triticum aestivum. The sequence goes on from NC_057813.1 coordinate 301,935,654, forward strand.
CTCAGGTGGTCTGCGTGCGCCATTACGCTTAGCTCAGCGGATCATCTCAAGTGCGCGGCAACGGCTGGTGTCCTCCCAATGCTCTGTTCCCCAGTCATCAGCAACGTGCAAGTTACCAGGACCCTCATCGATGGCGGGGCAGGGCTCAACGTCCTGTCCGTCGAGACGTTCAACAATCTCCAAGTGCCATATGAACAGCTTCAGCCAACCAAGCCTTTCTCAGGAGTCACTGTTGGTTCCACTATCCCGATAGGGCAGGTCCGCCTTCCTGTCACCTTTGGACAGAGCAACAACTACCGCATCGAGCTCATTGACTTCGACGTCGCCCACATTCGCCTGCCATACAATGCCATCCTCGGGTACCCTGCCCTGGCCAAGCTCATGGTAGTGACTCACCATGGCTACAACGTCCTCGAGATGCTAGGAAGCGGTGGGGTCATCACGGTCCCCTGTGAAGAGAAGGATGCGGTGTGCTCCCTCGAGCGCGCCTTCTAGGCTGCGTTGATCGAGGACCCGGACAACAATAGTGGAAACCTCCCTAGAGCAGCTCCCAAGAAGAAGAAGACAACACCTGGTTCAAGGCCTCAGGAGGTAGGCACCCCCGGAGGCGCCACATCTGGACATGCGCCCGTTCAAGGGGCGCCACCCTCCATCACATAGGAAGGCGTGCCCAGTGCCCTCCTCGGGCAGGGCTCGGGGGCTCTCTCCTGGGGAGCCGCCGACTTTACCAAGATCACGAGGGAGGCGCTTGGGCACCACTTGGAGGCGTGCTTCACGGCACGCTTCCCTCAGGAAGGCGTAAGGAAATAAGGACCCAACCCTCAGGAGTTCATCACTAAGGCCACTCAGGAGTTGGAGGGATCGAGAGTCATGCGCGGCAACCGCTGCCTGCCCAGCGTAGCTCCCCATCTAGGTGAGGATGGCGGGCTGCGCGTCTGCATTGATTACCCAGGGCTCAATCGAGTCGCTTCTTAGGAGTGCTTCTGGCCTTCACGTGTGGGGCGTTGCACGGGCCCACCGCACAACTTTGTTCGCATGCCCTTCAGCTTGCCGAACCCGGCTGTAGCCCACCAGCGCTTGATGAGAAGCATTCTTGAAGCTCAGGTGGCTAAGCGTCGCGCGTTCCTAGAGGAGATGGAGATGGACCTCAGCGGGCCGCTCGGACCTCCTGAGCCTCCTGAGGCTCGGAGTCCCGAGGGCTCGTGAGGATCGGCTTATTCACCCCGCACCGCCAGCTGCTCCGACAATCATTCTGCAACAGTATCAGGTGACTTCTTTTCAGTTTTCGTTTTAGCTGGGAGCGCCCACAGGGCTGCATCATTCCTAGATCATGTGGGTCCGTCCCTCCGGCATGTATCCGTTTTGCTTATGTCTATTGTTTACCTTGTTGGGGGCGCCCCTCGAGCTGCATCATCCCCAAGCTGCTCGGGCCTGACCCGGTGGTGTTTGTGTTCTCAGCATCTATCTAAGTGGATTTGCTTCTTCATAATTAACCTGCTTCAGATAATCGCTTGCTCGATTGACACCTACCTAGCCGCTCGCTCTGGCATGGCGCTTGTGCATGGGTCCGTACCTGCAACCGACAAATTTGAGTGGTCGAGCTCTGGCCGCAGCAGCCCCGCATAGCGCTACCTCGCCAGGCGCTTAGTGCCTCAATCACTCCCTCGGAGCAACCAATGGATGGCTGGCAACCGTAACAGCACACCTTGTTTTCCCTCATGATTGGTGTGCAGGATACGCTTCAGGAATAGCGCGGGGGGCATCGCGAGCTCTCTCTCCCTCTCTCCCGTACGATCCGCTCTCACGTTAAAAGGGGGGCGCCTGAGCATCCCGACTCATGGGCTCTTACTGGCTCTCTAGCCCTCACCCCTTGGCCTTGACCCACGGCATCGCGACCTATCATACCAGCGGCGGCTGAGCTAGCTCGAGGGCCGGGACCTGAGGACGTAGAGCATGAAGGAAAGTGCGGGGAAGAGGGGATAAGCTCACGAGGGCCTGACCCAGCAACACCCCAGCTGCCGGCACGCGGGCCCGACACCTCGCCGAAGAGCTACTCCAAACCTATGAGATAAGTCACGCAAAAGCTAAATCAACTCAAGGCCAAACCCTCGCCTATTGCAGCTCTGTCACGGCAATGTTGCCTGCCTTTCTCGCCCAGTGGAGGCTGCTTGAGCGCTAAAGGGGACCTCCTAAGTATCGCGACTCAGGGGCTCTTACTAGACCTTGGGCCGCTCACCTCCTGACCTTGACCACGGCATCGCGACCTAGCATACCAGCGACGACTGAAGCCTGCCTGGGGACCGGGACCTGTCAGCGTAGAGCACCAAGCCCTCGTGAGGAAAGAAAGGGGGGGCTGAGCCGGGACAGAACACGCATCTCGCATCGATTCGTGATAAGGATGTACAATTCACAAAAGACATGGCTGGCGACTTACATACCCTCGCGGGGTGCTACTATGATTCTTCGTAGGGAACAAAAGGTGCTAATCCTAAGGAGCGTTAACTACGCGTGCCTCCGCAGGAGACGCCATCATCAACAGTGGGCCATTAGGCGCCCGCGCCAACCCCATCCAGATCAGTGGCGCCGATGGCCTGACGTGGCTGCCCTGCTCCGAGCGCGACGCGAGCTCGGGGGCTTGTAACTGTCGTCGCTCATCTCCGGAGTCGCATGAAGCTCGGGGGAGTCGCTGGATTCTCCGGTTCCTCCATTGCTGCCTGAGAAACTATTGGGGAGGCGATTGGCCGGCCTGGCCCTCGCCACGTCGGTACCTCGGCCGCTTTCCTTGGGGCAGCACTCCAGCCGGCGCCCTTCCGCGTTGAAGCCTTGAAGAACATCAAGGAGGCGCCAGCGTATTCCAGATGAATTACGAGGGCACCACCTGTCCGACAGACCTGGGCGATCTCGCCCCAGCCCCGGTTCATGAAGACCTTGCCCGGAGCGACGACCACAACCTACGCTCCGGTCGCAAGGGTGTTGCAGTCAAAGTGCTGCAGCCAGAGCTCCAGAGACCCACTCGGCGGCATCTCAAAGGCGAAGGAGGGAGGAAGACGAATCCAAGAGCGCGGGGGCATGGCGGCGTGAAGCACGAACTCGCGAGAAGAGCCATCGGCATGGACGCCAGGGGTGACGACGCGTACCTCTGTGACTCGCCGGCGTCGCCGTCGGCGTCGTCGGTGTTGCTCGACATCTTCTCCTCCAGGGCCCTCGATTCGGGCGTACAAGGGCAGAGGAAACCCAGGTGGCGGCCGCTCGTACCAGGGCCGCGATGTCTCCTTCCATGCGGTCGTGCCGCAGCGGCCGGGGACGGGACGCTTCTTCGGTGGGAGAGGATCCGGACCCTCTCGGGGTGCCTTCCCCTTCTCTTATGTAGAAAACCGGGGGATCGGCGCCATTGGCTTAAGGAGGAGCAAGGGCGAGGAAGAAGAAGAGTAGTAGGAAGGGATGGACTACGGGGGCTCTCGCCCGACCGTACTTATAGTCCGGAGGAGGCTAGCCGTCGGCATCCATGATCGCAGGTAATCATGACCCATTTCTACATGCAGGGACTTGTCAAGTCGAGCGGCTGTCGAGGTAGCGTGGGGAAGAGGAGACGCCCACATCCAATCAACTGCCACGAGGCGCCCAAGGCCGCAGGTTGATGGGGCCCGCAGCGCACCGCACTTTCCCCTTCGCTTCTCCGCTAAGCCAAGTCCGAGCGCGCCTTGGGCCCGGGGGCTACTGTCAATGTACTGGGAATAGGGGTCCCCCGACTTGCCTGCCTGCAGCCTACGGCGTGTCTCAAGTGGTGGCCCGGTGCGGCCCATCCTCATCAGCATAAGATTCAAGACCCTCGCGAGGGGCCAAGCCTCGCAGGGCGGACGACGCAAGGCTTCCTCAGGAACGGGCTTGCCAAGCAGGATCGCGAGGAGGCGGAGAGATCAAGGCAGGGTACCTCGCGAGGTGCTCGTGACGCAAGCCATGATGATCAAGACCAGGAGGACGCCAGGCGGGCGCCGGCCTGCGCAGTGTCCTTGTTTCCTCTTTGGTGCAAAGGGGGCAAGCACAGGCGCGGAGTACCAAGGCATCAGGCAAAGGTTGCCATTTCAGTGCAACGAGACCAAGACCAGCGGAGCGGCAGGATGGAGGTCACCATGGAGCCCAAGACGGCGTGATCACCAGTGTTTTGCCAGCCGAAGACCACTCAATATTTGGGAAGAGGCCCAGGCCCTCTATAAATAGAGCTAGCCACCACAGAGTAGAGGCATCGGATCCAGATTTTGGAAGACAGAGAGAGAGAGAGGCGATCGAACTTGCACAAGCAGTTCATCACACCAGCTCAAGAACACCTCTCGTGAGGCCGTTCTTCCCTTGTACTGTTCATCATCAGCGCCCGAGGCAATCCACCACACCACACACTGGAGTAGGGTATTACACCACAACGTTGGCCCGAACCAGTATAAATCTTGTGTCCCTCGTGTTGTTCATCATTTTCAGCTTAGATCTCACGAGGTGATCAGACGTAGATCGGTAGGGGAGAGATCTTCGTGCGCACCCCAAAGTTCGAACCTTAAGAGTCTGCCGGAACCCAACATCTGACAGTATCTCCGCTAGTAGTTCCTTTCCTTCTTCCCGGTAGACACACTTCAATTTCACACCATTGGGCCTCCTTCTGTACAGAGTGTCACCCACAAACCGATACATACTGGCCCTCCGGGCTACCTTTTCAGCTTTGTCTTGTTTGCCGGGAAGCTCTCCGGTTTGGACGAAGCGGACAATGCGCCTTTCCCAAGTTGGAGCCTGTGGCTCGGCAACAAGAACTAGCGGCGCCTCCACTACTGTGGGAGCACCAGCCTCGTACACAGGGTCCATGGACCTGGCTGGAGGGGGCGGTCCAGCAGGCTACGAGGAGTTGTTTCCGGTAGGGTCTTTGCCGGGAGCGGACGGCTCTACCGGGAGAGGATTTCCGGTGTCCAACTTTCTCCTCTTCCGGGCCATTGTTGCTGGGGATACGGTGTGACACTCCAAAAAATTTGTGATTTTGTTTTCAGAAGAGCCTTGCTTGGTTTGAAAGAAGGTCATTTAAACCCTTCCTAAAAACCATCTTCTAAGTTTGCCCTCTCAAAAATCCTTTTCTTGGATTTAGTTTCTTTTGAAAAGAAAACCCTTTTAGTTTTGGGGCTTTTAATTTGGTTTTGATCCCTTCTAAATTTTACCATGCCTCCTATGGTGAAATTTTCCCAAAACCTCTCCTCCCACTTTGGTACAACCCAAACATTCTGTCCAAACTAATAAAATCAATTTTTGGATTTTATTCCAACTATTTCTCCTCCCGAAATAATTCTGTCTTTTCTTTTGAGCGTAGGTGGATTGCAAACCAAGTACCCTAATGCTTTTGAATTTTGACCTCAACTCAACACCCATGGATAGTCCTTTGTACCCACAACCCAGAACCAACTTGATCCACTCTTCTCCTGTTCAAATATTTCAATTTTCACTCACTGCAAGTTTGGACCAGATTTGCCAAATTTGGTGAAATTCATATCTACACCTCTCCAAAAATTCCACAAATATTCATGCAGCCTCTAGATGCAACGAGAGGCCCCTCCACCAAAAACCAGCTCAGGGAAAAATCCCTACATGCCTAGATCATTCTGTCGAACACCTTGCATGCATTGTTTCTGTTCATCTTCAGTTAAGTTTAGAGTTTCAGTGTCGATTTTCGTCAGAATTCAGTCACATGCTCACAGTGCACTTGGCACGTTGCTCACGGCCTAGATTGCTTGTCTGGAGCCTGACACGCGTGCTTGGCGCCTTCCTGGCGTCGGTGGCGCCCTCGCCCGCCTGCGCCGGCGTGCTTTGCGGCGGCCGAATCACCGTAGCGGCTGACAGGGAGCAGAACAGCGGCATAACGCCGTTCGGCGCCGCCCAAACCCCCTGGTGACTCCGCGTGTCGATTTCCTCGCCAGCGCACGCATGCAGCACCGTCGCCATGGCGCGGCACGCACAGAGCGTGCTCCCTGCCGCCGACGGGCCCGCACCACCCCGTTCCGTCGAGCTCCCCCTAAGCAACCAAATCCCGACGCGGTTAGCACCTAAAAAGAACTAGGGGACACCCACGACGACGCTCAACCTCTGAACCCTCCCGTGCAACCGCAGAGCCGCCGTAATCACCTCGCCGGAGAACCCAGTTCTCGGCAACCGCCTCGGGGCGGCTATATATAGCACCCCGAGCTTGCTCTCCCCCCCGCACGACTCCACCACCTCACCAGACCCCGCCCAGCCACTGAACGAGCCTCGAGGGACCTTTCCTCCTCGACTCTGGCCACCTCCGTCCGCCTCGGGCTCCGGCATCATTCACTCCGGTGAGGTCATCTCCGGCGCCCTAACCTCGTCAGATACCTTCTCATGCTATCGCGAGTCTAACCCCCTCCCCGATTCCACCTCCGCAGCTCTCTTCGACGAGGTCCACGACCACCCGAATCGCCGTCCGCCGGAGCAAGCGTCGCCGCCGACGTGGTACTCGCCGGCGACCACCACCACCTCCCACAGACGCGGAATGGCGCCCTGAACACGGAGATACTCTCCGATCTCCCTGCCTCGCCGTGGATCGCCGCCGGCGACCACCGCGGCTCTCGGGCGCCGACGACCCCCGACTCCCTCATTTGAGATTTCAAACCTGACGGGTGGGACCCACCCGTCAGCCTCTCCTTTGTTTTTTTTGAATCATTTACTGAAAGCGTACTCTGACAAATACGCTTCCACCCTGAACCGTTTTTCTGGATTTTTCTGCAAAGCCCCCAGGAAGTTTTCTGTTTCATTACAGATGGGTCCTTGGGTTAAAACCCTTATAACTTTTTGACAAAAAGGAATTTTTGAGTGATTCTTTTTCTGTCCTCTTCAAATTTTTGTCTAGTTTTTTATCATTCTTATTGGAAGAATATTTGGAACACTTTTCTGTACACTCACGGTATTTACTTTGCGTATGTATTTTTCTTATACCGTAGATACCGGACGAGGTGACGGAGCTGCAAACTTCGCACAGTTAGACTCTGACTACTCCGAACCAGGCAAGCATGTTTGAACTCTTGATATGATGAGTGTTGTTGCATGTTTGCATTTTAGTATGGTCATGTCATGTTTAGGAACATCACTTTAAATGTTATGTATTCATGCACATAATCGGGAAGTAAGTTTCGGAAAGCATTATGTTGTTGGATACATATTTGCATAGCCATGTGTTGGCATGAGGATGGGTAAGATGGCAGTGCTGTGACATGCCAGTCTTATGCCAGATTATTTGACTTCCGTGTCATCGTGAAACAAATCACATTTCCATTCATTCCTTCCTACTGTCACATGTTTTCCGAAAGGAATATGGCATAGTAAGTTGCAAATCGTTTTCCTGGTACACACCAAATAGAGAGGCCGGGGTGAGGGCTCCATGGCCCTAGATTAAAGCCCGTCATCCGGTCACGGGGCATGGGTGTTTCCGGTTGGGACCGAGAGGGGGGCACCCCTTAGAGCGCGCATATAGAAATTTGATCCCATGCTATTCGAGGTTGTGGCCTCCCCGTCTCAAAGTTTTTCCTGGACGTTGTCCAGGGTGATTCCTGGCATCGTGAGGTGAAATGGGTGTGTACTAGTTAAATATGTTGCTACTGAAATACCGTAAACGGAACTAGTCCTTCATGACTACGGAAATCCGTTGGCTGTGGTCAGTTCATCCAAACTCTGCAGAGTCCTAAATCTTTGAATTATCTTGTACTTTGTTCAAGTACTATATTCATCTTATCTTGTCAGGTATCAGCCTCAGTGACAAAACTCTGGTGGGATTTATGTGTGATAAATCCGGTTAAAAGATTATTCTTGTGGATTGACTAATCTTGTTGTTTACATTTATTACAAGCCCTGTCTGCGATGTCGCCCAGACGTCCGACGGTGGCAGACCTATTATTTACTTTTGTTATAAGCCCTATCTGCGATGTCACTCAGACGTCCGATGGTGGCAGACCTGTTATTTACTTTTGTTATAGGCCCTGTCTGTGATGTCGCTCAGACGTCCGACTGTGGTATTTCTTTTAAAGCCATGTCTGTGATGTCGCCCAGACGTCCGACTGTGGTATTTATTTTAAAGCCCTTTATGTGATGTCGCCCAGACGTCCGACTGTGGCATTTCTTTTAAAGCCCTTTATGTGATGTCGCCCAGACGTCCGACTGTGGCATTTCTTTTAAAGCCCTTTATGTGATGTCGCCCAGATGTCCGACTGTGGCATTTCTTTTAAGCCCTTTATCTGGTGTCGCTTAGATGCCCGCCTGCGGCATGCATTTTATTTATTTACCTTTCAAGGCGTCGCTCCAGACACCCGATCGGTTTTTCAGCTATTTATTTTATTTATCAAGTCCTGCAAATCTTACCGTTGTTATATGAGCATCATCCTTTATTCATGACGCATTCATGCATTCATTGATTATATCTTTTGTCCGAACTGTCTTGCGAGTACTTTCAAGTACTCACCTGGCTTGTTGATTTGGCGAGATGTTGATGAAGGCGATCTCATGGATGAAGAGTTTGATAGCGAGTCCGACGCCTAGAGGAGTCCGAGTCAGTCCCGTGTGATCCTGTCTTGGTCATTGTATTATCCGCTTCCGCAACCCCGATATAAATTCATCGAGCCTCACCTCGACGCTCAATCAGCTTCCAGTAGAAGTCAAGTTATCCGCCACCACGTTTCCTCGAGCTAGTAGCATGCCACCACACCCCTGTGTCATAACCGCCCATATGTAAGATATTGGCGAGTTTGTAATAAATTGTTGAGCAGCCTCAGCTCAACCCTGTAATATATTTGATGCTACTGGTTCTCTGTTGATCAAGCTTTTGTCTACCAGAAAGGATGACTTTTCCTATACTGGGCTTAAAAGATCGGTTTTATCAATAAATATTTTTATTGAAAAGTTGGTCGTGACAGACTTGGTAACCAGAGCCAGGCTGACTGTAGGAAGCCACTAGGTGCGATCGCTAATTGGTTATTAGCATGATAGAGTTATTCATATCTTTACAAGTGTAGTCATTTTTCTGATAGTCAGCATAAAATTTTATGATCTGATCACTCAGAATTTCTGCCTACTTTTGTAGATGGCCGGCAACGACTACGAGTCTCAAATGTTCGCCAACGTGCCTGAGGGGTTCGTCAAACTCCTCTCCTTCATCGTTCAGGTCGCGATGGGGCCATTCGTGCGCCCAGTCTTCACGCTTTATCCACACAAGATCAACGATAGTCTAACTATGCACCAGGCCGTGGTGCAGTTCAGGGGAGGCCATGCTGAAATATGCCGCCTCCCATTCGTGGGGAGAGCCATGCCTACAGAAAGGCATGCTATGCAGATGGCTGCCCGCGAGACGATAGCCCGTCTTCGGGATGTTCTTCCTGCAATGAAGACTCGTCGCTACCGCTGCCTTCCATGCCATGTGCCTTACACCTGTCACTACTCTTTCTCTTGCCCCAGAGGAGAGCGAGATGAAGCCTTTGAGATGCTTGTCGAGTACCTCCGAGCCCTGGAGGCAGCATTTGACTGCATGGTGGATGACCTCGTAGCTGCATGCATGGACTCAATTCATGGCTGTGCTGCTAACAGGAGTTTAACGAGGCTATTGCACTCACTCCTATCCGCTCTACACCACTTGTTGCACCCACTCCCATACGTGCTACTCCACCTATTCCACCCACTCGTATTCGTGTTATTCCGCCTACGGCACCTGCTCCATCAGCTCAGCACAATGTTTCTCGTCTGGAACCTATTAGCGAGGAGGAGGTTGATTCCCCAGCGTCTCTGCGTCTCACCCTCGGCAGGCCAAGGGAGATCCTCACCATCTCCGACTAAGTACGCATAGACGCCATGCGATGTATCGACTTGTGTAATATGTTTATATGTACATAGGTTGTGATAAGTAGCCTGTTTGCGCATCATGTAGGATCTGGAGGAGTGCACTAGTTTAAATAACATGTCAGGATTATGTACGCATATCCTGAGTGATGTAATGTATAATTATGCCCGCGTGTAAGATATGCACTAGTCCTTCTCCGCGCGAAATCGTGTGTTTCCAAAAATATCCTGGAGTTTAAAAATGTTCTTTGTGTGTGATTTTATTGACTTTTGCGACTCTCTTTCTTATCTTACGAGTTCACAAAATATATCCCCAGAGTGAAAGATGTCTCGTCCTTGGACGCGCTCCATGCCAACTCAGCCAGAAGAAAAATATGGCACACCCCAGAACCACAATTTCACTCAGGGTCAGACAAGTCAACAGGACAGTGAAACAGCTTTTACACAAGTTTGTCGTTTGTATGAACAGAGTCAGCAGCAACACCAGGAAATGATGAACCAATTCATCAATATGGGAAGTAACCGTGGTCAGTATCAACCGCAATCCAAATTATCTGAGTTACAAAAGACGCGTCCTCCAACATTTTCTCATACTGACAAGCCTCTTGAGGCCGATGACTGGCTTCGGGACATGGAGAGAAAATTAATTATCGCACAGTGTTCAGACCATGAAAAAGTATTGTATGCACCACACTATCTCATAGGAGCAGCTGCATCGTGGTGGGAAAACTTCCTGCACATGCACCCCAACGAAAATGAAATCACCTGGGAAAATTTCAAAGAAGGTTTTCGTGGGGCACATATTCCTAAGAGCGTCATGAAAATCAAGAAGAAAGAATTTGATGAACTCAAGCAAAGGGCCATGACAGTGTCAGAATACAACAGCCAATTCACTCTGCTGTCTCGCTACGCCAAAGAAGAATGCATGACCGAGAGCAAGAAGATGGAAAAATTCTTGGAAGGCCTGGCACCCGCCCTTAAGTGCCAGCTAGTTGTCCATACCTTTCCAGATTTTAAAACACTGGTGGATAAGGCCATTACCCTGGAAAATGAGCGACGTAGCCTGGAAGATTTCCGCAAACGAAAAAGGGATCAGACTACTTTTGCTCGCAATCACAGAAGCAAGAAGGAATTTCAGAAGGGGGATTCACACAAAACCCCGACGAATAATTCACGTCCAATCAAGAATTTCCATGCAAGAGACAAAGAGTTCACCTATCGCCCAGGCGTTACCTGTTATGCTTGTGGAGAAGAAGGGCACTATGCCAAGCAGTGCCCCAAGCCAAGGAGCTCAACCCCGAAGCTCAATAATGGTGGAAATAATTCAGCACCAAAGCGAAGCAATTTCAACCCCAACAACAACCACCGGAAAGGTCACTTGAACCACGTGACCCGAGAGGAAGCACAGAACGCCCCAGATATCGTACTCGGTACGTACCCCGTCAACACAATACCTGCCATGGTTTTGTTTGATTCTGGAGCTTCTCACTCATTCATTTCGAAAAGTTTTGCTTTGCAAAATAATTTTTCGATGCTTCCCTTGGAAAAATCAATGATCATCAAGTCCCCTGGAATTAAGCAAGTGACCCAGAGTTACTGTCAAGGTGTGGTTATTGAATTTGAAGGATTGAAGTTTTACGCCAACCTTATTGTACTGGAAAGCAAAGGACTGGATGTCATCCTAGGAATGGATTGGTTAACCACCAACAAAGGTTTTATTGACTGCTTCAACCGTACCGTGATTCTTACACACCATCATGGGAAGAAAATAAAAGTTTCAGCCAAAGAGAGACAAATACCTCGGCAACCTAGATTAAACAAGGTGGACGTTTCTGAGCTGAACAAGGTTCCAGTAGTATGTGAATTCCCAGACGTATTTCCAGAAGAACTACCAGGCATGCCACCAGACCGAGAGATAGAATTCAGCATTGAGCTAGCACCCGGAACCGCTCCTATTTACAAGAAACCTTACAGAATGGCACCATCCGAATTGGTAGAGTTGAAGAAGCAAATAAAAGAATTATTGGAGAAAGGATACATACGAGCCAGCTCCTCACCTTGGGGTTCTCCAATTTTATTTGCCAAGAAGAAGGATGGAACAATGAGGTTGTGTATTGATTATCGAGCTCTCCACATGGTCACAATCAAGAACAAATACCCAATTCCCCGAATAAATGATTTATTCGATTAGCTCGCACAGGCCAAAGTCTTCTCAAAAATTGACTTGAGATCAGGATACCACCAATTAAAAGTACAAACAGAAGATATTCCCAAGACCGCATTCACCTCCAGATATGGGCTGTATGAGTTCACAGTGATGCCATTCGGACTAACCAACGCCCCCGCATATTTTGTTCACCTCATGAACAAAGTATTTATGAAGTATATGGACAAGTTTGTTGTGGTATTCATTGATGATATTCTGATATATTCCAAAACACCAGAAGAGCACGCCGAACATCTCAGGATTGTACTAGGAGAACTCAGGAAACATCAATTGTACGCCAAATTCAGCAAATGTGAATTTTGCCTAAAACAGGTGGGTTTTCGGGGCCACGTGCTAACCCAAGAAGGTATTGCAGTAGACCCGGAAAAAGTCAAGGCCGTACTTGGCTGGAAACCACCAGCTAACGTAACGGACGTACGGAGTTTCTTGGGAATGTCAGGCTATTATCGGAGATTTATTGAAGGATTCTCTACTATAGCAAAGCCCATGACACAATTGCTCAAGAAAGGCAAGAAGTTTGAATGGACAGAAGCATGTGAGAAAAGCTTCCAAGAGCTAAAAAGCAAATTAACAACGGCACCAGTACTAATTGTGCCAGATATACACAAGAATTTTGAGGTATATTGTGACGCATCCCGGAAAGGCCTCGGATGTGTATTGATGCAAGAAGGCAAGGAGTGGCGTATGTCTCTAGACAACTACGCAAGCATGAGGAAAATTACCCCACACATGACTTGGAATTAGCAGCGGTCATTCATGCACTCAAGGAATGGAGACACTTCCTACTTGGGAATTGTTGTGAGATATACACAGACCATAAGAGTCTTAAGTATATTTTCACACAGCCAGAGTTAAATTTACGGCAACGACGCTGGTTAGAGTTGGTGAAGGATTATGATGTTGGAATCCACTATCATCCCGGAAAAGCAAATGTTGTGGCAGATGCACTTAGTCGAAATCCCTGCACGGACGACGACAGTATACCAAAGTTGAGGCCAGAATTTCAACAGGAATTTGCCCGACTCAATCTAATAATGGTTACCGAAGGCAGTGTGTCAAATATAGAAATACAGCCTACCCTGATGGAAAGGATCAAGGAAGCCTAGCACGGACACCCCAGCATTGAGGGCATAAAAAGAAAAGTGAGTTTGGGAAGAGCCTCAGAATTCAACGTAGATGAGCAAGGAATATTGTGGTATGGAGAGAGGCTATGCGTACCAAATGTCAAGGACCTCAAACAGCAGATATTGACTGAAAGTCACACAGCTCCGTATTCAATCCATCCTAGTGGGACAAAAATGTACAAAGACCTTCAGGAAAAATTTTGGTGGCACGATATGAAGAGAGATATAGCCACGTTAATTGCATGCTATGACTCTTGTCAACGTATCAAGGCCGAGCACCAGAAACTGGCCGGACTGTTACAGCCAATAAGATACCCGAGTGGAAATGGGACGAGATTGGAATGGACTTTATCGTTGGACTGCCACGGTCACGACACGGAAACGATGCCATATGGGTCATAACCGACAGATTAACCAAGGTGGCACATTTTATTCCGGTAAAAGCAACTTACACCACTCAGAGACTAGCCCGACTTTATCTTGCCCGTATCGTCTGCCTGCATGGAGTCCCTAAGACTATCATCTCCGATAGAGGCACACAGTTCGTCTCTACATTCTGGGATCACCTACAACAGGCACTGGGAACCCAACTAGCCTTCAGTATCGCATACCATCCCCAGACTGATGGGCAGACGGAACGCGTAAACCAAATCCTAGAAGACATGCTAAGAGCCTGTGTCCTCACCTACGGGAACAGTTGGGAAGAAAGTTTGCCATATGCAGAGTTTGCATACAACAACAGCTATCAAGCCAGCTTGCAAATGGCACCCTTTGAAGCTCTATATGGGAGAAGATGTCGTACCCCGCTAAATTGGTCAGAGACCGGAGACAACCATATTTTTGGCCCAGATATGCTCAAGGAGGCCGAGGAGAAAGTTAAGACAATTAGAGAACGACTCAAAACAGCTCAAAGTCGGCAAAAGAGTTATTACGATCGAAAGCATCGGGAAATTAGTTTTGAACTCGGAGAATTGGTATACCTGAGAGTTTCTCCTATGAAGGGTCTGCAACCATTCAGGATTAAGGGGAAACTAGCACCAAGATTCATCGGACCATTTCATATAGTGGCCCGACGAGGCAAGGTAGCCTACCAGCTAGACCTACCCGGAGACTTATCCGGTATCCACAACGTGTTTCACATCTCGCAGTTGAGAAAATACATGAGCAACCCAGAGAAGCAAGTTTCACATGAGTATATTGACGTGCAACCGGACCTCACTTACCGGGAGCACCCAATAAAAATATTAGAGGAGTCTGAGAGGAGGACCCGACGGAAAACCATCAAGTTTTTCAGAGTTCAATGGAGTAATCACACTGAGGGTGAAGCAACTTGGGAGAGCGAGGATTTTCTTCGGACAGAGCACCCACACCTGTTTAAGGATCAGCTGAAATCTCGGGGACGAGATTTTTCCTAAGGGGGTAGGTGCTGCCACACTCCAAAAATTTTGTGATTTTGTTTTCAGAAGAGCCTTGCTTGGTTTGAAAGAAGGTCATTTAAACCCTTCCTAAAAACTATCTTCTAAGTTTTCCCTCTCAAAAATCCTTTTCTTGGATTTAGTTTCTTTTAAAAAGAAAACCCTTTTAGTTTTTGGGCTTTTAATTTGGTTTTGATCCCTTCTAAATTTTACCATGCCTCCTATGGTGAAATTTTCCCAAAACCTCTCCTCCCACTTTGGTACAACCCAAACATTCTGTCCAAACTAATAAAATCAATGTTTGGATTTTATTCCAACTATTTCTCCTCCCAAAATAATTCTGTCTTTTCTTTTGAGCCTAGGTGGATTGCAAAGCAAGTACCCTTATGCTTTTGAATTTTGACCTCAACTCAACACCCCTGGATAGTCCTTTGTACCCACAACCCAGAACCATCTTGATCCACTCTTCTCCTGTTCAAATATTTCAATTTTCACTCACTGCAAGTTTGGACCAGATTTGCCAAATTTGGTGAAATTCATATCTACACCTCTCCAAAAATTCCACAAATATTCATGCAGCCTCTAGATGCAATGAGAGGCCCCTCCACCAAAAACCAGCTCAGGGAAAAATCCCTACATGCCTAGATCATTCTATCGAACACCTTGCATGCACTGTTTCTGTTCATCTTCAGTTAAGTTCAGAGTTTCAGTGTCGATTTTCGTCAGAATTCAGTCACATGCTCACAGTGCACTTGGCACGTTGCTCACGGCCTAGCTTGCTTGTCCGGAGCCTCACACGCGCGCTTGGCGCCTTCCTGGCGTCGGTGGCGCCCTGGCCCGCCTGCGCCGGCGTGCTTTGTGGTGGCCGAATCACCGTAGCGGCCGACAAGGAGCAGAATGGTGGCATAACGTCGTTCGGCGCCGCCCAAACCCCCTGGTGGCTCCGTGTGGCCATTTCCTTGCCAGCGCATGCATGCAGCACCGTCGCCGTGGCACGGCACGCACAGAGCGTGCTCCCTGCCGCCGACGGGCCCGCACCGCCCCGTTCCGTCGAGCTCCCCCTAAGCAACCAAATCCCGACGCGGTTAGCACCTAAACAGAACCAGGGGACACCCACGACGACGCTCAACCAATGAACCCTCCCGTGCAACCGCAGCGCCGCCGTAATCACCTCGCCGGAGAACCCCGTTCTCGGCAACCGCCTCTAGGCGGCTATATATAGCACCCCGAGCTTGCTCTCTCCCCCGCACGACTCCACCACCTCACCAGACCCCGCCCAGCCACTGCACGAGCCTCGAGGGGCCTTTCCTCCTCGACTTCGGCCACCTCCGTCCGCCTCGGGCTCCGGCATTGTTCACTCTGGTGAGGTCATCTCTGGCGCCCTAACCTCGTCAGATACCTTCTCATGCTATCGCGAGTCTAACCCCCTCCCCAATTCCACTTCCGCAGCTCTCTCTGACGAGGTCCACGACCACCCGAATCGCTGTCCGCCGGAGCAAGCGTCGCCGCCGACGTGGTACTCGCCGGCGACCACCACCACCTCCCACAGACGCGGAATGGCGCCCTGAACACGGAGGTACTCTCCGATCTCCCTGCCTCGCCGTGGATCGCTGCCGGCGACCACCGCGGCTCTCGGGCGCCGACGAGCCCCGACTCCCTCGTTTGAGATTTCAAACCTGACGGGTGGGACCCGCCTGTCAGCCTCTCCTTTGTTTTATTTGAATCAGTTACTGAAAGCATACTCTGACAAATACGCTTCCACCCTAAACCGTTTTTCTGGATTTTTCTGCAAGGCCCCCTGGAAGTTTTCTATTTCATTACAGATGGGTCCTTGGGTTAAAACCCTTATAACTTTTTAACAGAAAGGAATTTTTGAGTGATTCTTTTTCTTCCTCTTCAAATTTGTGTCCACTTTTTTATCATATTTATTTGAAAAATATTTGGAACACTTTTCTGTACACTCACGGTATTTACGTTGCGTACGTATTTTTCTTATACCGTAGATACCGGAGGAGGTGACGGAGCTGCAAACTTTGCACAGTTAGACTCCGACTACTCCGAACCAGGCAAGCATGTTTGAACTCTTGATATGATGAGTGTTGTTGCATGTTTGCATTTTAGTATGGTCATGGCATGTTTAGGAACATCACTTTAAATGTTATGTTTCATGCACATAATCGGAAAGTAAGTTTCGGAAAGCATTATGTTGTTGGATACATATTTGCATAGCCACGTGTTGGCATGAGGATGGGTAAGATGGCAGTGTTGTGACATGCCAGTCTTATGCCAGATTATTTGACTTCCGTGTCATCGTGAAACAAATCACATTTCCATTCATTCCTTCCTACTGTCACATGTTTTCCGAAAGGAATATGGCACAGTAAGTTGCAAATCGTTTTCCTGGTACACACCAAATAGAGAGGCCGGGGTGAGGATTCCATGGCCCTAGATTAAAGCCCGTCATCCGGTCAGGGGGCATGGGTGTTTCCGGTTGGGACCGAGAGGGGGGCACCCCTTAGAGCGCGCGTATAGAAATTTGATCCCATGCTATTCGAGGTTGTGGCCTCCCCGTCTCAAAGTTTTTCTTGGACATTGTCCAGGGTGATTCCTGGCATCGTGAGGTGAAATGGGTGTGTACTAGTTAAATGTGTTTCTATTGAAATACCGTAAACGGAACTAGTCCTTCGTGACTACGGAAATCCGTTGGCTGTGGTCAGTTCATCCAAACTCTGCAGAGTCCTAAATCTTTCAATTATCTTGTACTTTTTTCAAGTACTATATTCATCTTATCTTGTCAGGTATCAGCCTCAGTGACAAAACTCCGGTGGGATTTATGTGTGATAAATCTGGTTAAAAGATTATTCTTGTGGATGGACTAATCTTGTTGTTTACATTTATTACAAGCCCTGTCTGCGATGTCGCTCAGACGTCCGACGGTGGCAGACCTGTTATTTACTTTTGTTATAAGCCCTATCTGCAATGTCGCTCAGACGTCCGACGGTGGCAGACCTGTTATTTACTTTTGTTATAGGCCCTGTATGTGATGTCGCTCAGACGTCTGACTGTGGTATTTCTTTTAAAGCCCTGTCTGTGATGTCGCCCAGACGTCCGATTGTGGTATTTCTTTTAAAGCCCTTTATGTGATGTCGCCCAGACGTCCGACTGTGGCATTTCTTTTAAAGCCCTTTATGTGATGTCGCCCAGACATCCGACTATGGCATTTCTTTTAAGCCCTTTATGTGGTGTCGCTTAGACGCCCGACTGCGGCATGCATTTTATTTATTTACCTTTCGAGGCGTCGCTCCAGACACCTGATCGGTTTTTCAGCTATTTATTTTATTTATCAAGTCCTGCAAATCTTACCGTTGTTATATGAGCATCATCCTTTATTCATGACGCATTCATGCATTCATTGATTATATCTTTTGTCCAAACTATCTTGCGAGTACTTTCAAGTACTCACCTGGCTTGTTGATTTGGCCAGATGTTGATGAAGGTGATCTCATGGATGAAGAGTTTGATAGCGAGTCTGACGCCTAGAGGTGTCCTAGTCAGTCTCGTGCGATCCTGTCTTGGTCATTGTATTATCCGCTTCCGCAACCCCGAAATAAATTCATCGAGCCTCACCTCGACGCTCGATGAGCTGCCAGTAGAAGTCAAGTTATCCTCCACCACGTTTCCTCGAGCTAGTAGCATGCCACCACACCCCTGTGTCATAACCGCCCATATGTAAGATATTGGCGAGTTTGTAACAAATTGTTGAGCAGCCTCAGCTCAACCCTGTAATATATTTGATGCTACTGGTTCTTTGTTGATCAAGCTTTTGTCTACCAGAAAGGATGACTTTTCCTATACTGGGCTTAAAAGATCGGTTTTATCAATAAATATTTTTATTGAAAAGCCGGTCGTGACATACGAAGGGCTGAGTAAGATGGAGAACAAAAGTCCCTGGTTCCATTGGAAGCTTCTATGCAGCACACTTCGACAGATGATCAGCTATGCTATTTTCTGCATGGGGTACGTGCTCTATTTGTAATCCGTCAAAGTGCTCCTCCAATCTTCCCACTTCCTCGATGTATGCATCCATCAATGTACTTTGATAATCCTTGTTAACTTGTCTCACCACCAGCTGTGAATCTCCTCGAATGATCAATTTCTTAATTCCCAATACTGCTGCAACTCTGAGCCCGGCAAGGAGCCCTTCATACTCCACTGTATTGTTGGTTGCTTCTTCCTGAGCAAAATGCATCTGGACGACGTACTTCAAGTGCTCCCCGGAGGGGGCGACAAGAAGCACGCCAGCCCCTGCACCTTGTAGGGAAAAAGCACCATCAAAATACATTCTTGGGGTGATTCCTTGCCGGGGATAAGTGTCTCTGTCACTTCGTTATCAAGTGTTGGCATCCATTCTACAATAAACTCTGCCAACGCCATGCTCTGGACAGTTGATTGATAACCCACAAGTATAGGGGATCGCAACAGTTTTCGAGGGTAAGTATTTAATCCAAATTTATAGATTCGACACAAGGGGAGCCAAAGAATATTTAAAGGTATTAGCAGCTGAGTTGTCAATTCAACCACACCTGGAGATTAATTATATGTAGCAAAGTGATTAGTAGCACAGTAGTATGATAGTTTTGATGATAGCAGCAGTAGTAATGGTAACAGTAACAGTGGTAGCAGTGATATTGTGGCAGTAACGATAGCAGTAGCAATAGTAGTAACTTAGCAAGAACAATATATGATAAATTCGTAGGCATTGGATCGGTGACTTGTTGGATGATATTCATCATGTGACAGTTATAACCTAGGGCTATACGACACTAGCTCCAGTTCATCGATATAATGTAGGCATGTATTCCGTAAATAGTCATACACGCTTTATTAAAAGAACTTGCATGACATCTTTTTCCTACCCTCCCGTGGCATCGGGGTCCATATTGTAAACTAAGGGATATTAAGGCCCCCTTTTAATAGAGAACGGGAACAAAGCATTAACACATAGTGAATACATGAACTCCTCAAACTATGGTCATCACCGAGAGTGGGCCCGGTTGTTGTCACTCCGGGGTTGTCGGATCATAACATGTAGTAGGTGACTATAACTTGCAAGATCGGATCTAAAACTTTGATATAATGATGAATTCATAAACGGTTCAGATCTGAAATCATCGCACCCGGGCCCAAAGTGACAAGCATTAAGCATAGCAAAGTCATAGCAACATCAATCTAAGAACATAGTGGATACTAGGCATCAGGCCCTAACAAAACTAACTCAATTACATGATGAATCTCATCCAACTCCTCATCGACCAGCGAGCCTACGAAGGAATTACTCACTCCCGGTGGGGAGCATTATGGAATTGGCGCTGGAGATGAGTTGGTGATGATGAAGAACAAAGAACCCTCCTCTCCGGAGCCCCAAACGGACTCCAGATCTGCCCTCCCGAGGAAGAAGAGGGCTTCGTGGTGGCTCCGTCTCGTGGATCATGATAATTCTTT
Organism: Triticum aestivum; assembly: GCF_018294505.1. NCBI lineage: Eukaryota > Viridiplantae > Streptophyta > Magnoliopsida > Poales > Poaceae > Triticum > Triticum aestivum. Next base: position 301,955,783 of record NC_057813.1, read on the forward strand.
CTCCCAAATTTGTTTCTAGAATAATGTGATTTTATAGTATCAGGGGGTTCGTCAACGGGGCCACCAGGTGGGTACAACCCACCTGGGCATGCCAGGAGAGGGGGCGCGCCCTAGTGGGTTTTGCCCACCCAGGGGCCCCTCTTTGGTGGGTCTTGGCTCCAAAAATTCTCTTTTATTCCATCAAAATTCCTCGGAAAGTTTCGTTCCATTCCGAGAACTTTTATTTCTGCACAAAAACTACACCATGGTAGTTCTGCTGAAAACAGCGTTAGTCCGGGGTTACTTTCATTCAAATCATGCAAATTAGAGTCCAAAACAGGAGGAAAAGCATGAGAAAAAGTCGATACGTTGGTGACGTATCAACTCCCCCAAGCTTAAACCTTTGCTTGTCCTCAAGCAATTCAGTTGATAAACTGAAAGTGAGAAATAAAAAAATTTACGAACTCTTTTGCTCTTGTTTGCATAAATAAGCTTAAACAGCACCCAGGTTTTCAGCCAACATTATAACTAACCATGTCAACAATAACATTTAAAGATTATAATGACTCATATCAAAGACATAATCAACTAGCGAGTAATAATAAAATATCTCAAACAGCAACACGTTGTCAAAACAACTGTGATATAATATGACAATAGTGGTATCTCGCTAGCCCTTTCTGAGACTGCAAAACATAAACTCCAAAGTTCAAGCAGCGACTAAACATTGTAATTTATGGTAGAAAAGATCTAGTCATGATGCACCCAACATTAGCTACACATAATGCATAAATCATGACAGCTATGCTCTACTGAGTTTCTGGCGCTTCTATTAGAAGGTGATGACAAGACATAAAAGTAAATAGATAGTCCCTTTGCAGAGGGAAGCAGTGATTTGGAGAAGTGCCAGAGCTCAATTATTAAAATAGAGATAAATAAATTTTGAGCCATGCACCCTTCTTATTCAATTCACGACCATCAGTTATCGATATCTTCCATGCTAAGCACGCTAGTGGCGGTTCCCAAGCGATAAAAGTAAAGGTTTACTCCCCTCCACCATCAATCACACTCCACGCCTTGTCCGAAACAATGGGTGTCGTCCATACCAACATCAGTTCCAGTGGAGTTTTGTTTAATTATTTGCATTTTTGAGTTCAGGACTAGGAATCCCTATTACCACCCATTTTCTCGTGTGATGGCGAGTGAATAAACACTCGACCTGAGAATAACCCGCTTAGCATGGAAGATAGAGACCACCTCCTATCATTTCATGAATGATCCAGGCACTGAAAAAGGATAATTTTTAGAAGTTTTTAGAGGTGGCACATGCAAATTTACTTAGAACGGCAGGGTAATACCGCATATAGGTAGGTATTGTGGACTCATCTGGAATAACTTTGGGTTCAAGGTTTTTGATGTACAAGTAGAGTTTCCACTTAGTACAGGCGAAGGCTAGCCATTAAGATTGAGAAGCAGCCAGGTAGAGAGCAACAACGATCGTAACCAGGCATTATGCGTAAGTAACATTGGACACTAGCATGAGTAGGATATGAACACCATGAACATAAATATCATAGAGGCTATGTTGGTTTTGATTCAACTACATGCATGAACATGTGCCAAGTCAAGCCACTCGAACATTCAGAGGAGGATACCATATCATCATACTACATCACAATCATTTTAACGCTATGTTGATATCCAACCTAAATCATTATCAACTCCCAGCTACTTATGCATGGCATGAGAAACTATAATCTCTAACTGTCACTGCAAACATGTTCAATCATAATTCTCCGAATCATGGATACTAGCTTAAACATATTTACAAAAACAGAACAAGTCGAGTTCATACCGGTTTCCCCTGCCACGGCCAGTTCATTGGATGTCGTCATTATTGCCTTTCACTTGCATGACCGAATGATATGAAAATAATGATAGTGCAAGAGTGCGATGGACTAAGCTGGAATCTGCAAACATTTTATTCAACAGGAGAAAACAAGGTAAGATGTGCTCTTTATTAGTTCAACAATTATTCATATGAGAGCCACTCAACATGTTCATCGTGGCCTTCTCCTTGGTACAACTCGAATAAAAAAAGAAAATAAGTTCAGTGAAACACACTAAAATATTTTTGGAGTTTTTGATTTTCTTGAACAAGCAAACAAAAAGGAAAATCAAAAACGAGAAAAAGTATTTACACGGGAAAGCTCCCAACAAGCAAAAGAAGAACAAGGAAATATTTTTGGATTTTCTTTTTAATACTACTACTAAGCATGCATAGAAAGTAAACTAGCTACAACTAATTTTTTTGGTTTTTCTAAAAAAATTCAAACACACAAGAAGAAAGCAAGAAAATAAATCTAAGCATGGATGATACAATGAAAAAGTGTGAACACCGACAAATGAAATATGTGGACGTGAATGTAATGTCGATGGAAACACGTACTCCCCCAAGCTTAGGCTTTTGTAACTTGGTAGTCGATCAATATCCTAGTGGGTAGTGGGGGTGCCAAGGAGCGGGCATCCACGCATCCCACTGCTGAGGCTCCTCCGCAGCCTCTGTAGCAGCGTGAGCGTTCCAGTATGCGATGAGGTCTGCAGGCATAATCCGGTATCCGCCCCTGGTAGAAGAATCAAACAAAGCAGGCGCAGACAATGGAATAACATCACAAGTTTCAGCGCTATAGACCAGGTTATAGGGAATAGCGATGTCAGGACGATTATGCACAAGGAAGTGATGATGCTCCATGGCTGTACGATCTAGGTAAACTTTAGTCAGAGGGTAATCATCGGGGCGTATCTCAACCTCGAAGTGAGCTGCCAAACAAGTAGCATAAATCCCACCATGTATTTTGCCCTAAGATTTATTATGATGCAGGCGACAAGCCATAATAGCTCCCAAGCTTTGCGTGTTGTCGCCCCCAAGTGCACGAGTAAAACGGCAAGGTCTGGTGAACTAAGTCCACCCACCTTCTCTCTAGCAAGTAGGCATTTAGTAATGAAAAGTGCAAAGTAACGAACAACAGGAAAATGTAAATCAGCAGTAGTGATGGCTAACACTCCCCTCTCAGCACACGCCGTCAAAGTGCGATAAAAGGCCTCAAACTCGGCCGGGCTAGGCTCAGCCAAGCTCCCACCAGAAGGGATCATGCATATGTTGCAAAATTCAGTAAGTGGTATCTGATGGTTTTTCAACATGTCAATTAGAGCTCACTTCAGGAGGATTATTCCTAGGAAGGAAAGTAAAACTATGAACAAAGATGTTTGTGAGGATTTGGTGCTGATCACTGCTACGTCTTGAGCTTGCGTTTGTTTTCCTTGAAGAGGAAATGGTGATGCAGCAATAGTAGCATAAGTATTTCCCTCAGTTTCTAAGAACCAAGGTATCAATCCAGTAGGAGGCTCCTCAAAAGTCTCACGCACCTACACAAACAAACAAGAACTCGCAACCAACGCAATAAAGGGGTTGTCAATCCCTTCAAGCCCACTTGCAAAAGTGAGATCTGATAGAGATAGTATGATAAGATAAATATATTTTTGGTATTTTATAATATAGATAGGAAAAGTAAAGATGCAAATAAAAGTAGATTGAAAGCTTATACAATAAAAGATAGACCCGGGGGCCATAGGTTTCACTACTGGCTTCTCTCAAGATAGCATAAGTATTACGATGGGTGAACAAATTACTGTCAAGCAATTGATAGAAAAGCGAATAATTATGAGATTATCTAGGCATGATCATGTATATAGGCATCACGTCTGTGACAAGTAGACCGACTCCTGCCTGCATCTACTACTATTACTCCACACATCAACCGCTATCTAGCATGCATCTAGAGGATTAAGTTCATAAAGAACAGAGTAACGCATTAAGAAAGATGACATGATGTAGAGGGATAAACTCATGCAATATGATATAAACCCCATCTTTTTATCCTCGATGGCAACAATACAATACGTGCCTTGCTGCCCTTGCTATCACTGGGAAAGGACACCGCAAGATTGAACCCAAAGCTAAGGACTTTTCCCATTGCAAGAAAGATCAATCTAGTAGGCCAAACTAAACTGATAATTCAAAGAGACTTGCAAAGATAACTTAATCACACATAAAAGAATTCAGAGGAGATTCAAATATTTCTCATAGATAAACTTGATCATAAACCCACAATTCATCGGATCTCGACAAACACACCGCAAAAAGAGTTACATCGAATAGATCTCCAAGAAGATCAAGGAGAACATGGTATTGAGATTCAAAGAGAGAGAAGAAGCCATCTAGCTAATAACTATGGACCCGAAGGTCTGTGGTAAACTACTCACAACTCATCGGAGAGGCCTTGGAGATGATGTAGAGGCCCTCCATGATTGATTCCCCCTCCGGTGGAGCGCCGGCGAAGGCTCCAAGATGGGATCTCACGGATACAGAAGGTTACGTCGGTGGAAATTGTTTTTTGTGGTCGCTTTTTATGTTTTCGGGGTACATGGGTATATATAGGAGGAAGAAGTAGGTCGGTGGACTCCCGAGGGGCCCATGAGATGGGGGGGCGCCCAGTAGGGGGGGGGCTCCACCCTCGTGGCCACCTCGTCTGTTGCTTGACTTCCACTCCAAGTCCTCTGGATCACGTTCATTCCAAAAATCACGGTCCCGAAGGTTTCGTTCCGTTTGGACTCCGTTTGATATTCCTTTTCTTCGAAACACTGAAATAGGCAAAAAAACGGCAATACGGGCTGGGCCTCCGTTAGTAGGTTAGTCCCAAAAATGATATAAATGTGTAAAGTAAAGGCCATAAACATCCAAAACGGGTAATATAATAGCATGGAATAGTAAAAAATTATAGATACGTTGGAGACGTATCAAGCATCCCCAAGCTTAATTCCTGCTCGTCCTCGAGTAGGTAAATGATAAAAACAGAATTTTTGATGTGGAATGCTACCTAGCATAATTGTCAATGTAATTTTCTTTATTCTGGCATGAATGTTCAGATCCAAATGATTCAAAATAAAAGTTTATATTAACATAAGAAATAGTAATACTTCAAGCATACTAATCAAAGCAATCATGTCTTCTCAAAATAACATGGCTAAAAAAAGTTCATCCCTAAAAAATCATATAGTTAGGCTATGCTTCATTTTCATCACACAAAAATGCTCCCATCTTATACACCCCCGATGACAAGCCAAGCAATTGTTTCGTACTTAAATAATCTCAAACTTTTTCAAATTTCACGCAATACATGAGCGTGAGCCATGGATATAGCACCATGGGTGGAATAGAATATGATGATGGGGATTGTGTGGAGAAAAAGAAGAGGAGAAAGTCTCACATTGACGAGGATAATCAACGGGCTATGGAGATGCCCATCAATTGATGTCAACATGAGGAGTAGGGATTTCCATGCAACGGATGCACTAGAGCTATAAATGTATGAAAGCTCAACAAAAGAAACTAAATGGGTGTGCATCCAACTTGCTTGCTCACGAATACCTAGGGCATTTTGAGGAAGCCCATCGTAGGAATATACAAGCCAAGTTCTATAATCAAAAATTCCCACTAGTCTATGAAAGGGATAACATACGAGACTCGCTACATGAAGAACATGGTGCTACTTTGAAGCACAAGTGTGGAAAAGGATAGTAACATTGCCCCCTTTTTATTTTTATTTTTTTATTTTTTCCTTTTTTTCTTTGGGCCTTTTTTTGGCCTTTCTTTTTTTCTTTTTTTCTTGTTTCTTTGGCCTTTTTTTCGGGGACAATGCTCTAATAATGATGATCATCTCACTTTTATTTATTTACAACTCATGAATTACAACCCAAAACTAGAAGAAGATATGACTCTATATGAATGCCTCCGGCGGTGTACCAGGATGGGAAATGAATCAAGAGTGACATGTATGAAAAATTATGCATGGTGGCTTTGCCACAAATACGATGCGAACTACATGATCATGCAAGGCAAATGACAATGATGATGCGTGTCATGATGATAAACGGAACGGTGGAAAGTTGCATGGCAATATATCTCGGAATGGCTATGGAAATGCCATAATAGGTAGGTATGGTGGCTGTTTTGAGGAAGATATAAGGAGGTTTATGTGTGAGAGAGCGTATCATATCAACGGGTTTGTATGCACCGGCGAAGTTTGCACCAACTCTCAAGGTGAGAAAGGGCAATGCACGGTACCAAAGAGGCTAGCAATGATGGAAGGGTGAGAGTGTGTATAATCCATGGACTCAACATTAGTCAAAAAATAACTCATATACATATTGCAAAAATCTACAAGTCATCAAAAAACAAGCACTACGCGCATGCTCCTAGGGGGTAGATTGGTAGGAAAAGACCATCGCTCTTCCCCGACCGCCACTCATAAGGATGCACAATCTAAGAACACCTAATGTTTCAAATTTGTTACACAACTTTCACCATACGTGCATGCTACAGGACTTGCTAAGTTCAACACAAGCATTTTTTAAATTCATAATCACCCAACTAGCATGACTCTAATAAAACTACATCCATATATCAAAACAATTATCAAGTATCAAATTGATCATAGCATCCAATTCACTTCCTATGATAGTTTTTATTATACCCAACTTGGATGCCCATCATTCTAGGACCAATTTTATAACCATAGCAAATACCATGCTGTTCTAACAGACTCTCAAAATGATATAAGTGAAGCGTGAGAGACTAAAAATTTCTACAAAATTAAGCCACCGCCGTGCTCTAAAAGATATAAGTGAAGCGCTAGAGCAAAAACTATCTAGCTCAAAAGATATAAGTCAAGCACATATAGTATTCTAATAAATTCTAATCAAGTGGTTTTCTCCCAAAAGGTGTGTACAGAATGGATGATTTTGGTAAACTAAAAAGCAAAGACTAATATCATACAAGACGCTCCAAGCAAAACAAATATCATGTGGCGAATAAAAATATAGCTCCAAGTAAAGTTACCGATAAACGAAGATGAAAGAGGGGATGCCTTCCGGGGCATCCCCAAGCTTAGGCTTTTGGCTATTCTTGAATATCTTGGGGTGACATGGTCATCCCCAAGCTTAGTCTCTTGCCACTCCTTATTCCATAGTCCATCAAATCTTTACCCAAAACTTGAAAACTTCACAACACAAAACTCAACAGGAAACCTCATAAGCTCCGTTAGTGCAAGAAAGAAAAACCACCACATAAGGTACTGAAATGAACTCATTCTTTATTTATATTGCTGTTAAACCTACTGTATTCCAAGTTCTCTATGGTTCATACCCTTACATACTAGCCATAGATGAATCAAAATAAGCAAACAACACACGAAATGCAGAATCTTTCAAAAGCAGAACAGTCTATAGAAATCTGTAACTATCGAATACTTCTGGAACTCTAAAACTCCTACCAAAATAGGAAGTTCTGGGCAATTTATCTATAGATCTACATCAAAAAGAATCAACGCAAAAACACGTTTCTGTGAATTACTAAAATTACTTTCGTGCGTGCAAAGTTTCTGTTTTTCAGCAGAATCAAATTAACTATCACCATAGGTTATCCTATAGGTTCTACTTGGCACAAACACTAATTAAAACATAAAAACACATGTAAACAGAAGGTAGATACAAAATTTTATTAGTAAACAGAAGCAAAAAAAACAAAAAACACAAATAAAATTGGGTTGCCTCCCAACTAGCGCTATCGTTTAACGCCCCTAGCTAGGCATAAAAGCGAGGATAGATCTAAGTAGTGCCATCTTTAATTTTTAGTTTTTTAGCGGAGTCATGTTCGAATCCGGGAGGTTCTTTACGTTTCCCTTCATACTCGGAAATTTTTAGATCTAAAGAGTCCAACCGCTTATTACAAAGAGTAATCAACATATTCATGCGGTGAAAATTTCCGCTAACACTCTTGAGAGGTTCAAGAGACTTTTGTAAGATTTTTGTAACTTCGCAAATATTTTCAAACACTTGTGTTTCTTCTTGGGTAGGATGAGATCCCCCTTTTTTGAGGTAGTGTTCCCACTATTCCCTCTATAATTTCATGTGCAATACTGGGATCAAATTTCAACAAAATTTCCTTTGGCAATACAATCCAAGAGTTGTCTATGAGACATATTTAGCCCAACATAAAAATTGCGAAGTAGAATTCTAAAATTCACCTCTAGGGTGCAATTACGATAAGATTCCTTCATCCTATACCAAGCATCTTTTAAATTTTCTCCTTGCCTTTGCTTGAAGTGGAGAACTTCAAACTCGGGAGACATAGAAGCGGATAAAGGACCAGCCATAGCAACAAGCAAACAAAAGACAAGTGAAGGAGAGAGGAGATTGGTAAAGAGAGGGTGAATAAAACGGCAAGGGTGAAGTGGGGGAGAGGAAAACGAGAGGCAAATGGAAAATAATGTAAATGCGAGGGAGATGAGTTTGTGATGGGTACTTGGTATGTCTTGACTTGAGCGAAGACCTCCCTGGCAACGGCGCCAGAAATCCTTCTTGCTACGTCTTGAGCTTGCGTTGGTTTCCTTGAAGAGGAAATGGTGATGCAGCAATAGTAGCATAAGTATTTCCCTCAGCTTTTGAGAACCAAGTTATCAATCCAGTAGGAGGCTCCTCAAAAGTCCCACGCACCTACACAAACAAACAAGAACTCGCAACCAACGCAATAAAGGGGTCGTCAATCCCTTCAAGACCACTTGCGAAAGTGAGATCTGATAGAGATAGTATGATAAGAATATATTTTTGTATTTTATAATATAGATAGGAAAAGTAAAGATGCAAATAAAAGTAGATGGAAAGCTTATACGATAAAAGATAGACTCGGGGGCCATAGATTTCACTACTGGCTTCTCTCAAGATAGCATAAGTATTATGGTGGCTGAACAAATTACTGTCGAGCAATTGATAGAAAAGTGAATAATTATGAGATTATCTAGGCATGATCATTTATATAGGCATCACGTCCGTGACAAGTAGACCGACTCCTGCCTGCATCTACTACAATTACTCCACACATCGACCGCTATCCAGCATGCATCTAGAGTATTAAGTTCATAAAGAACAGAGTAACGCATTAAGAAAGATGACATGATGTAGAGGGATAAACTCATGCAATATGATATAAACCCCATCTTTTTATCCTTGATGGCAACAATACAATACGTGCCTGGATGCCCCTGCTGTCACTGGGAAAGAACACCGCAAGATTGAACCCAAAGCTAAGCACTTCTCCCATTGCAAGAAAGATCAATCTAGTAGGCCAAACCAAACTGATAGTTCGAAGAGACTTGCAAAGATAACTTAATCACACATAAAAGAATTCAGAGGAGATTTAAATATTTCTCATAGATAAACTTGATCATAAACCCACAATTCATCGGATGTCGACAAACACACCGCAAAAAGAGTTACATTGAATAGATCTCCAAGAAGATCGAGGAGAACATGGTATTGAGATTCAAAGAGAGAGAAGAAGTCATCTAGCTAATAACTATGGACCCGAAGGTCTATGGTAAAATACTCACAACTCATCGGAGAGGCCTGTGAGATGATGTAGAGGCCCTCCATGATCGATTCCCCCTCCGGCGGAGCATCAGCGAGGGCTCCAAGATGGGATCTCACGGATACTGAAGGTTACGACGGTGGAAATAGTTTTTCGTGGTCGCTTCTGATGTTTTCGGGGTACATGGGTATATATAGGAGGAAGAAGTAGGTCGGTGGACTCCCGAGGGGCCCACGAGATAGGGGCGCGCCCAGTAGGGGGGCGCCCTCCACCCTCGTGGCCGCCTCGGCTGTTGCTTGACTTCCACTCCAAGTCCTCTGGATCATGTTCGTTCCAAAAATCACGCTCCCGGAGGTTTCATTCCGTTTGATATTCCTTTTCTTCGAAACACTGAAATAGGCAAAAAAAACAGCAATACGGGCTGGGCCTCCGGTTAGTAGGTTAGTCCCAAAAATGATATAAATGTGTAAAGTAAAGTCCATAAACATCCAAAACGGGTAATATAATAGCATGGAACAATCAAAAATTATAGATATGTTGGAGACGTATCAATCACACTCGTCTGCAATGATTTCAGTGAGGCCGGCATTACCAATATATTGCATGAACTACTCAAAAATTCCAACCTCTTGTAGGAACGGAATATGCGGCCATTCGAACGGTCGTACTTCCGCCAACCTCCGAGGGTGTAGATCACTGTCAGAAGACTCCTCAATAACACCCTTGGAGTTCTTCCTCTAGCCAAACTTCCTGAAGATATTCATGTTCACGTACAATTTTCTGAAAATAAAAATTTTGAGGTGACAAAAATTTGTCAAGAAAACCTCACAAAGTTGATAGCAACTACTCCTAGGGATACATAGAGGCCATAGCAAGCATTCAAACTACTTAGAACACTAAGAATTCATCATGCAAGCTCATCTACAGCAGCACCAAGAGTAGCTAATTATTCAAAGTATAAACCACTAAAACAAAAAATAATTGGACAAAAGGTGGCGTCACATAACAAGCAACAATCCCCCGAAACAGTTTCGGAAATGGAGCTTCAAGCTAAGAGATCAAAACCCGCGGGTTTGAGCTCAAGAACACAGGAGAGAGAGCAGTGGGGATTTTTTTTCTGGAGGTAAGTGATGATGTGGGCTAAAGAGATAAGTGAGGGGGCCCACGTGGGGACCGCAACCCACCAGGGTGCGCCTGGGGTCCTAGCACGCCCAGGTGGGTTGTGCCCACCTGGTGCACCTCCCTCTGGTATTATTTGCACCAAAAATTCTTAAATATTCAGGAAAAATCATATCAAGTTTTTAGAGCATTCTGAGAACTTTAATTTTTGGGTCATTTTTCTATTGCACGGGAAATTCAGAAAACAGATAAAACATGGCATTTTATTTTATTTAACTAATAGAAACAAAAAACAAAAGGTAGGGACAGTAGTTAGTTCTTAATAAATTCATCAACTTCATACCGTTCAAAAATGATTCATTAATAAGGTTGATCAGGTCTTATTAACAACCACTTTCGATTAGCATGAAACCGAAGAACTTTCATAACTCACTAAGTTACCTCAATGGGGATATGCATCTCCCCAACAATAAGCATTTCATATTTCTTTTTGACAGTAGGTAGAGGTATTCGAAAACTTCCAATAGTGATTGTCAGATATTTTTCAATAACATTCATACCATTCACTTGGAATTCTTTCTTCGGAAAGTGCACCGTATGCTCATTCCCATTAATATGAAAAGTGACCTTTCTTTTATTGCAATCAATAACAGCCCCTACAGTATTCAAGAAGGGTCTACCAAGGATAATCGACATGTTGTCGTCCTCGGGCATCTCAAGTATAACAAAGTCAGTCAAAATAGTAACATTAGAAACAACGACAATGGACACATCCTCACAGATACCAATAGGTATGGCAGTTGATTTGTCAGCCATTTGCAAAGATACTTTAGTAGGTGTGAGTTTATTTAAGTCAAGTCTATTATATAAAGAGAAAGGCATAACACTAACACCAGCTCCTAAATCACACAAAGCAGTTTTCACATAATTCTTTATGATAGAGCAAGATATAGTTGGTATACCCGGATCTCCAAGTTTTGTAGGTACTCCATCTTTGAAAGTATAATTAGCAAGCATAGTGGAGATTTCAGCTTCCAGTATTTTTCTCTTATTTGTGATGATGTCTTTCACATACTTTCCATAAGGAGGCATTTTAAAGATGTCAGTCAAGCGAGTACGCAAAAAGACTGGACTCAGCATTTCAGCAAAGCGTTCAAATTCTTCATCATCTTTCTTTTTTGTTGACTTAGGTGGAAAAGGCATAGGTTTTTGAACCCCCAGTTCTCTTTATTTACCATGTTTTCTAGCAATGAAGTCTCTTTTATCATATCTTTTATTCTTAGGTTGTGGGTTATCAAGATCAACAGGTGGTTCTATCTCAACATCATTATTTGGTGCTTTATCAGTTGGTTGAGTGTCTTCATGAACTTCATCATTATCTTTTTCATTATCACTAGGTGGATGTTCATTACCAAATTGAGTTTCAGCATCAGAGATAGAAGTTTCATTTGCATTATTAGGAGGTTTGTCTATTTCAGGTTCACAAGAAGCATGCAAAGTCCTATCATTTTTCTTTTTGTTTTTCCTTTTAGAAGGACTAGGTGCATTAGCATTAGCTCTTTGTGAATCTTGTTCAATTCTTTTTGGGTGTCCCTCAGGATAAAGTGGTTCCTGAGTCATTTTACCTCCTCTGGTTGCAACTCTAACAGCAAAGTCATGTATATTATGATTCAGTTCATCAAGTAATTCTCTTTGTGATTTAGCAACCTGTTCTAACTGGGTTTGAACCATAGAAGCATTTTTTCCAACACCTCTAACATCATTTGAGATTCTAAAAGTCACTCAAGCGAGCAATCATATCAGAATTATATTTCAATTGTTTCATAACATTTGCATTGAAGTGGTCTTATTTTCTAATGTGGTTTTCAAACTCATAAAGGCATTGACTAGGATGCATATTGTGAGGATTCTCATTTTAATTGAACTTCATAAGAGAATTGACCTCTACCACCTTAGGCAGTGGTGGTGTATCAAGCCCGTGTATTTCTTCAATAGGAGGTAAATTTTTAACATCCTCAGCTTTAATACCTTTTTCTTCAATAGGAGGTAAATTGAACTTCATAACATTCACCTTTTTCTTTGCCTCCTACATCATAATTTTTCAATATGTTATTCAACAATTCTTCAGCTTGAGCAATAGTTCATTCCCTGAAAACACAACCAGCACAACTATCTAGGAAGTCCCTAGAAGCATCTGTTAGTCCATTATAGAAGATATCAAGTATTTAATTTTTCTTAAGAGGATGATCAGGCAAAGCATTAAGTAACTGGTAAAGCCTCCCCCAAGCTTGTGGGAGACTCTTTTCTTTAGTTTGAGCAAAGTTAAATATTTCCTGTAAGGCAGCTTGTTTCTTATGAGCAGGAAAATATTTTTCAGAGTGGTAGTAAATCATATCCTGGGGACTACACACACAACCAGGAGCAAGAGTATTGTACCAAGCTTTAGCATCACCCTTTAATGAGAAAGGAAATAATTTTGAGAATAAAGTAGTATCGAGTTTTCTCATCATGAGTAAAAAGGTTGGCTATATCATTCAACTTAGTATGATGTGCCATAACAGTTTCAGTTTCATAACCATAGAAAGGATCGGATTCAACCAAAGTGATTAACTCTGGGTCGACAAAGGATTCAGAATCCTTATCAGCAATAGCAATAGGTGAAGTAGCAAACTCAGGATCACATTTCATTCTAGCATTCAGAGATTTTTCTTTAGACTTGTGTAATAATTTCTCTAGATCATCTCTATCCTTACAAGCAAGAATATCTCTAGTTGCCTCTTCACTCATAACATAGCCTTCCGGTACCTTAGGCAATTCATATCTAGGAGGGCTAGCTCTAGCAAGTGTTTTAGGAGTTTCAGTTTCAAGCTCATCATCAAATTCAACAACATCATGTTGCATTACTCTAGCAATTTGTTCATCAAGAAATGTACCAAGTGGCACATCATCATCATCAAGCATGGTACTAGCATCATCATAAGCATCATCAATAACTTGCGACATATCATAATTAATAGCATATGCTGGTGGTGTTGCAAGTTTACTCAGAACAGAATGTGAATCTAAAGCAAAACTGGATGGCAGTTCCTTACCTCCCCTCGTCCTTGAGGGAAATATCTTAGTCTTTGGATCCTTCAGATTCTTTATAGTGATAAATGGATAATAATCCCAAGTGACTAAACAAATATATCTATGCTCCCCGGCAACGGCGCCAGAAAAAGGTCTTGATAACCCACAAGTATAGGGGATCGCAACAGTTTTCGAGGGTAAGTATTTAACCCAAATTTATAGATTCGACACAAGGGGAGCCAAAGAATATTTGAAGGTATTAGCAGCTGAGTTGTCAATTCAACCACACCAGGAGATTAATTATCGGTAGCAAAGTGATTAGTAGCATAGTAGTATGATAGTTTTGATGATAGCAGCAGTAGTAATGGTAACAGTAACAGTGGTAGCAGTGATATTGTAGCAGTAACGATAGCAGTAGCAATAGTAGTAACTTAGCAAGAACAATATATGATAAATTCGTAGGCATTTGATCGGTGACTTATTGGATGATATTCATCATGTGACAATTATAACCTAGGGCGATACGGCACTAGCTCCAGTTTATCGATATAATGTAGGCATGTATTCCGTAAATAGTCATACATGCTTCATTAAAAGAACTTGCATGACATCTTTTGTCCTACCGCAGCGGGGTCCATGTTGGAAACTAAGGGATATTAAGGCCTCCTTTTAATAGAGAATCAGAACAAAGCATTAACACATAGTGAATACATGAACTCCTCAAACTATGGTCATCACCGAGAGTGGGCCCGGTTGTCGTCACTTCGGGGTTGTCGGATCATAACACGTCGTAGGTGACTATAACTTGCAAGATCGGATCTAAAATATGGATATAATGATGAATTCATCAACGGTTCAGATCTGAAATCATGGCACCCTGGCCCAAAGTGACAAGCACGAAGCATAGCAAAGTCATAGCAACATGAATCTAAGAACACAGTGGATACTAGGGATCAGGCCCTAACAAAACTAACTCGATTACATGATGAATATCATCCAACTCCTCACCAACCAGCGAGCCTACGAAGGAATTACTCACTCCAGTTGGGGAGCATCATGGAATTGGCAATGGAGGTGGGTTGGTGATGATGAAGAACGAAGATCCCCCTCATCGGAGCCCCAAATGAACGCCAGATCTGCCCTCCCGAGGAAGAATAGGGCTTGGCGGCGGCTCCGTCTCGTGGATCATGATAATTCTTTCTCCCTGATTTTTCTGGAATAATGTGATTTTATAGTATCAGGGGGATCGTCAACGGGGCCACCAGGTGGGTACAACCCACCTGGGCACTCTAGGAGAGGGGGGCGTGCCCTGGTGGGTTGTGCCCACCTAGGGGCCCCTCTCTAGTGGGTCTTGGCTCCAAAAATCCTCTTTTATTCCATCAAAATTCAACACAAAGTTTCGTTCCATTCCGAGAACTTTTATTTCTGCACAAAAACAACACCATGGTAGTTCTGCTGAAAACAGCGTCAGTCCAGGGTTAGTTTCATTCAAATCATGCAAATTAGAGTCCAAAACAAGAGGAAAAGGGTGAGAAAAAGTAGGTATGTTGGAGACGTATCATTGATGTGCTCTCAAACTTCAAACCAAAGCTGGATAGCTCCAAATCCCACTCCACTATTCTGCGGGTAACCTCTGGGTTTTGAAGTATCTGTTGCAACGGGAAATGAGTAACAACCATGATCTAATGGGCTTGGAAGTAGTGGCGCAGTTTCCTTGAGGCCATGATAAGACCAAAATTCAACTTTTGCACGCCAGAGTACCTCGATCTAGCCCCCAGTAACAAGGAGCTGACGAAGTACACTAGGCGTTGCACCACTTTCTTCCTTGCCGCGTCCTTGGGGTTGTCATCGTTGTCGTGCTTGCTGCTGTTCTGATCCTTATCTGGCTCTGCCGGCCTCTGCTCACTCTCTTCCTCATTCACTTCTCGCTGTGCTACCACTACAAAAAAAGACACATCCGTGACATTTTAGGCCGAATGAAAAAAATTTCTGTCATACATATGACACTTCTATGACGATAATTGTGACAAAACCCGGTATCATCATAGATGTGGTGGACTCCTACTTCTATGACAAAAAATCATGACAGAAAATGGGCTTTTCGTCCTGGGCGGGCCAGAGACGCAGTTGCATGACATTCTTTGGGCCGTCCATGACGGAAAAAACCGTGGTAGAAGCGAGGGGGAGAAAAATTTCGGGAAGTTGCCGGTTACGGTGGGAGGTCGGGGGCGGAGTGATGCGTGTTTCTCTCGTACGTACGCGCGTGTGTGCGAGGCGTTGGCTCTAACTGAAGCCAAGCGAGGTGTTGGGCTCTAACTGAACCTGAGCGATTGCACTGCAGGCTAAGCGTTACTGAACCCGAGCGATCGATCGATGGATGTTAACTGAACCCGATGGAGCGATTCCTTCGCTACTGCTGCTAACTAAAGCCGATCGATGCTGCCTCTGGGATGAACAGTGAGCATTGTGGGGGGGTTTGGATGAATAGTGAGCGGTGGCGTTGCCTCTGGATGAACAGGAACCCGTGGTGTGGAGGGTTGGATGAACAATAGACGGTGGAGGGGTGGCTGTGGAGGGTGGTTGAACAGGACCCCGTGGTGTGGAGGGCTGGATGAACGGTAGACGATGGAGGGGTGCCCGTGGAGGGGTGGTTGAACAGTAGCCGGTGGACTAGCGCGTGGTGGAGGCTGGATGAACAGGAGCCCGTGGAGGCTGGAGGAGGTCGACGGTAGCCCGTGCAGGCTGGAGGAGGTCGACGGTGGAGATGAATAGTATCCCGTGGAGTGCCGTTTTGCGGTACGCCACACCCCTCCCCCCGTTTCGACCATAGCACTCCAACACAAGTCCGTTTCATTCGTTTTGCGGTATGCCACACCCCTCCCAATGAACAGGACCCCCGTTTCGATCGTAGCGCTCCAACACAAGTCCGTTTTGTCTGTTTTGCGGTATGCCACACCCCTCCCGATCAACAGGACCCCTGTTTCGTCCGTAGGAGGTCCGTTTCCTCTGTTTTGCGGTATGCCACACCCCTCCCGATCAACAGGACCCCTGTTTCGACCGTACGAGGTCCGTTTCCTCCGTTGTGCGGTACGCCAGGCCTCGTTTCCATCGCCCGTTCAGTCCAAGCCGGTTGGCTCCCACGCGTTCCGTTGCCTCCCGATGAACACGACACATTCCGTTGCATCCCCATGAACACGACGCATTCCGTTGCCTCCCGATGAACACGAAGCATTCCGTTGCCTCCCCATGAACAGGACACATTCCGTTGCCTCCCCATGAACATGAGCCCTCGCCATACATATGCGCGACTAGGCATTTGAGACCCCGCCCGTATGTACACATACGTGGCCGTATTTTCTTTCTTGCACCCTGGCCGATGTACGTACGTGTACATGCTACGTGCGCGCCTCTACTACGACACGTGCGCGCCTCTACAACGACCAGTATGTACGTACACGTTCGCGACCAGAATGACAATGCTACATACGCTTTGACCAGGTGGGTCCCAACTGTCAGGCACGTCCTTGTGTGCGAAAATGTAGCTGGTGGGTCCCAGCAGTCAGAGGGGCGAATCTTTTTTTTTGCCCTAACGCACTTCCTTGTGTGCGAAGGCGTAGCTAGTGGGTCTCAGCAGTCAGGGGGAAAACATTTTTTTCGCTAAATACGGTGGCCCGTCCGGTGGGTCCCCGCTGTCAGGTGGAGGAATAATTATTTTCCGCGTAATAAGGAGGCACTTCCTTGCTGCGGCCGTGGACCCAGCTGTCAGCCTCTCCACATACAGTCCACGCCCGATGGAAATTGTTCCTTGACCACGTTGACCACGCCGCTCCGAGAGCACCAGGGCGGTGGACGACGGCGAGGCCTAGGAAGGGTACGACGGGGAGCCGGGGAAGACGCGGCAGTGAAAGCCCGCGCCGAGAGGAGTACGAGGGTTCACTGGTTCGACTGCGGTATGAGGCTGCCGTCGCCGCAGGGCCTGGCCAGCGGTGGGAATAGTAGGTGGCGGTGAGGCCTCCGCGGCAGCACATCCGGCTACAGGAGGCAGGATCATGCGGCACTACCGGCGCTGCTTTGGGCAGCTGGAGCAAGAAGACCAGAGGTTGAAGAAGCACTACAGTTGTTGGATGGACATCGTACGGTCACTGGAGCTAGAATCGTTTATATTGACTAAGTTGACAAAGCCCTCCGTCCCCGTCAACTTAGTAGGCCCACAAGTCATCCTCCCACCAAGGTGGGTCCCAGCTAGCTGGGGGGTATTCATTTTTTTTGTGTAATAAGGAGGCACTTCCGGTGTGTCCGAGCTGACAGTAGGGGGAACGTTTTCTTCACGAAATACGGTGGCCCGTCGGGTGGGTCCCAGCAGTCAGGGGCAAACATTTTTTTCGCGAAATACTAGTGGCCCGTCCGGCGGGTCCCTACTGTCAGGTGGAGGAATAATTATTTTACGCGCAATAAGGAGGCACTTCCTTGCGGCTGTCGTGGACCTAGCTGTCAGCCTCTCCACGTACAGTATTCTTCTAATGGAATTCGGTCGTTGACCACAATGACCACGCCGTGCCGAGAGCACCACGGCGGTGGATGACGGCGAGGCCTAGGAAGGGGACGACGCGGAGTCGGGGAAGACGCGGCAGTGGATGCCCATGCGGAGAGGAGTACAAGGGTTCACTGGTTCGGCTGCGCTGCCGTCGCCGCAGAATAACAGGGGGTGTGGGTGAGTGGAGTGGAGGGATGGCCTGGCCATCGGTGGGAGTAGTATGGGGGCGGTGAGGCCTCCGCTGCAGCATAGCCGACCACGGGAGGCAGGAGCAGGCGGCACGACCGGCGCTGATTTGGGCGGCTGGAGCAAGAAGACAAGAGGTTGAAGAAGCACTACGGCCGTTGGATGGACATCCTACGGTCAGTCGAGCTAGAATCTCATCCAACTCCTCACCAACCAGCGAGCCTACGAAGGAATTACTCACTCCAGTTGGGGAGCATCATGGAATTGGCGATGGAGGTGGGTTGGTGATGACAAAGAACGAAGACCCCCCTTATCGGAGCCCCAAATGAACTCCAGATCTGCCCTCCCGAGGAAGAACAGGGCTTTGCGGCGGCTCCGTCTCGTGGATCGTGATAATTCTTTCTCCCTGATTTGTCTGGAATAATGTGATTTTATAGTATCAGGGGGATCGTCAACGGGGCCACCAGGTGGGTACAACCCACCTGGGCACTCCAGGAGAGGGGGCGTGCCTTGGTGGGTTGTGCCCACCTAGGGGCCCCTCTCTAGTGGGTCTTGGCTCCAAAAATCCTCTTTTATTCCATAAAAATTCCTCACAAAGTTTCGTGCCATTCCGAGAACATTTATTTCTGCACAAAAACAACACCATGGTAGTTCTGCTGAAAACAGCGTCAGTCCAGGGTTAGTTTCATTCAAATCATGCAAATTAGAGTCCAAAACAAGAGGAAAAGGGTGAGAAAAAGTAGGTACGTTGGAGACGTATCATTGATGTTCTCTCAAACATCAAACCAAAGCTGGATAGCTCCAAATCCCACTCCACTATTCTGCGGGTAGCCTCTGGGTTTTGAAGTATCTGTTACAATGGGAAATGAGTAACAACCATGATCTAATGGGCTTGGAAGTAGTGGCGCAGTTTCCTTGAGGCCATGATAAGACCAAAATTCAACTTTTGCACGCCAGAGTACCTCGATCTAGCCCCCAGTAACAAGGAGCTGACGAAGTACACTAGGCGTTGCACCACTTTCTTCCTTGCCGTGTCCTTGGGGTTGTCATCGTTGCCGTGCTTGTTGCTGTTCTGATCCTTATCTGGCTCTGCCGGCCTCTGCTCACTCTCTTCCTCATTCACTTCTCGCAGTGCTACCACTACAAAAAAAGACACATCAGTGACATTTTAGGCCGAACGAATTTTTTTCTGTCATACATATGACACTTCTATGACGATAATTGTGACAAAACCCGGTATCATCATAGATGTGGTGGGCTCCTACTTCTATGACAAAAAATCATGACAAAAAATGGGCTTTTCGTCCTGGGCGGGCCGGAGACGTAGTTGCATGACATTCTTTGGGTCGTCCATGACGGGAAAACCCGTGGTAGAAGCGAGGGGGAGAAAAATTTCGGCGAGTTGCCGGTTACGGTGGGAGGTCGGGGGCGGAGCGATGCGCGTTTCTCTCGTACGTACGCGCGTGTGTGCGAGGCGTTGGCTCTAAATGAAGCCAAGCGAGGCATTGGGCTCTAACTGAACCCGAGCGATTGCACTGCAGGCTACGCGTTACTGAACCCGAGCGATCGATCGATGGATGTTAACTGAACCCGATGGAGCGATTCCTTTGCTACTGCTGCTAACTAAAGCCGATCAATGCTGCCTCTGGGATGAACAGTGAGCGTTGCGGGGGGGTTTGGATGAATAGTGAGCGGTGGTGTTGCCTCTGGATGAACAGGAACCCGTGTTGTGGAGGGTTGGATGAAGAGTAGACGGTGGAGGGGTGGCCGTGGAGGGGTGGTTGAACAGGACCCCGTGGTGTGGAGGGCTGGATGAACAGTAGACGATGGAGGGGTGCCCATGGAGGGGTGGTCGAACAGTAGCCGGTGGACTAGCGCGCGGTGGAGGCTGGATGAACAGGAGCCCGTGGAGGCTGGAGGAGGTCGACGGTAGCCCGTGCAGGCTGGAGGAGGTCGACGGTGGAGATGAATAGTATCCCGTGGAGTGCCATTTTGCGGTACGCCACACCCCTCCCCCCGTTTCGACCGTAGCACTCCAACACAAGTCCGTTTCGTTCGTTTTGCAGTACGCCACACCCCTCCCGATGAACAGGACCCCCGTTTCGACCGTAGCGCTCCAACACAAGTCCGTTTTGTCTGTTTTGTGGTATGCCACACCCCTCCCGATCAACAGGACCCCTGTTTTGACCGTAGGAGGTCTGTTTCCTCCGTTTTGCGGTATGCCACACCCCTCCCGATCAACAGGACCCCCATTTCGACCGTAGGAGGTCCATTTCCTTCGTTGTGTGGTATGCCAGGCCTCGTTTCCATCGCCTGTTCCGTCCAAGCCGGTTGGCTCCCACACATTCCGTTGCCTCCCGATGAACACGACGGATTCCGTTGCATCCCCATGAACACGACGCATTCCGTTGCCTCCCGATGAACACGACGCATTCCGTTGCCTCCCCATGAACACGACGCATTCTGTTGCCTCCCCATGAACACAAGCCCTCGCCGTACGTATGCGCGACTAGGCGTTCGAGACCCCGCCTGTATGTACACATACGTGGCTGTATTTTCTTTCTTGCACCCTGGCCGCTATACGTACGTGTACATGCTATATGCGCACCTCTACTACGACACGTGCGCGCCTCTACAACGACCAGTATGTACGTACACGTTCGCGACAAGAGTGACAACGCTACGTACGCTTCGACCAGGTGGGTCCCGACTGTCAGGCACTTCCTTGCATGTCAAAATGTAGCTGGTGGGTCCCAGCAGTCAGAGGGGCGAATCTTTTTTTTGCCCGGACACACTTCCTTGCATGCGAAGGTGTAGCTGGTGGGTCCCAACAGTCAGGGGGGAAACGTTTTTTTCATGAAATACGGTGGCCCGTCTGTTGGGTCCCCGCTGTCAGGTGGAGGAATAATTATTTTCCGCGTAATAAGGTGGCACTTCCTTGCTGCGGTGGTGGACCCAGCTGTCAGCCTCTCCACATACAGTCCACGCCCGATGGAAATTGTTCCTTGACCACGTTGACCACGCCGCTTCGAGAGCACCAGGGCGGTGGACGACGGCGAGGCCTAGGAAGGGGACGACGGGGAGCCGGGGAAGACGCGACAGTGGAAGCCCGCGCCGAGAGGAGTACGAGGGTTCACTGGTTCGGCTGCGGTGTGAGGCTGCCGTCGTCGCAGGGCCTGGCCAGCGGTGGGAATAGTAGGTGGCGGTGAGGCCTCCGCGGCAGCACATCCGGCCACGGGAGGCAGGAGCATGCGGCACAACCGGCGCTGCTTTGGGCGGCTGGAGCAAGAAGACCAGAGGTTGAAGAAGCACTACGGCTGTTGGATGGACATCGTACGGTCACCGGAGCTAGAATCATTTATATTGACTAAGTTGACAAAGCCCTCCGTCCCCGTCAACTTAGTAGGACCACAAGACAGCCTCCCACCAAGGTGGGTCCCAGCTAGCTGGGGGGTATTCATTTTTTTTCTATAATAAGGAGGCACTTCCGGTGGGTCCGAGCTAACAGCAGGGGGAACATTTTTTTCACGAAATACGGTGGCCCGTCGGGTGGGTCCCAGCAGTCAGGGGCAAACGTTTTTTTCGCGAAATACTGGTGGCCCGTCCGGTGGGTCCCTACTGTCAGATGGAGGAATAATTATTTTACGCGCATTAAGGAGGCACTTCCTTGCGGCTGTCGTGGACCTAGCTATCAGCCTCTCCACGTACAGTACTCTTCTAATGGAATTCGGTCGTTGACCACATTGACCACGCCGCGCCGAGAGCACCACGGCAGTGGATGACGGCGAGGCCTAGGAAGGGAACGACGCAGAGTCGGGGAAGACGCGGCAGTGGATGCCCACGCGGAGAGGAGTACGAGGGTTCACTGGTTCGGCTGCGCTGCCGTCGCCGCAGAATAACAGGGGGTGTGGGTGAGTGGAGTGGAGGGATGGCCTGGCCATCGGTCGGAGTAGTATGGGGGTGGTGAGGCCTCCGCGGCAGCACAGCCGGCCACGGGAGGCAGGAACAGGCGGCACGACCGGCGCTGCTTTGGGCGGCTGGAGCAAGAAGACCAGAGGTTGAAGAAGCACTACGGCCATTGGATGGACATCGTACGGTCAGTCGAGCTAGAATCATGCATATTTACTAAGTTGACAAAGCCCTTCGTCCCCGTCAACTTAGTAGGCCCACTATACTGGGTCCTAGCTAGCAGGGGGAGTATTCTTTTTTTTGGTGTAATAAGGAGGCACTTCCTTGCGTGCGAAGATATAGCTGGTGGGTCCGAGCTATCAGCGGCGGTAACATTTTTTCGCGAAATACAGAGGCCCTTTCAGTGGGTCCCAGATGTCAGGTGGAGGAATCATTATTTTGCGCGTAATAAGGAGGCATTTCCTTGCGTGCGGCCGTGGACCCAGCTGTCAGCCTCTCCACATACAGTCCACTTCCGATGGATGTCGTTCATTGACCACGTGGACCAGGCCGCGCAGAGAGCACCAGAGCAGTGGACGACGACGAGGCCTAGGAAGGGAACGACACGGAGCCAGGGAATACTCGGCAGTTATTTCGCACGTGGTGGAGTACGAGGGTTTACTGGTTTGTCTGCCGTCGCTGGAGAATAACAGCATGTGTGGGACTAAGGGCGAGTAGAGGGATAGCTAGGCCAGCGATGGGAGTACGGTGGGGCGGTGAGGCCTGCGCGGCAGCACAGCCGGCCGTGGGGAGGAGGGAGCAGGCAGTCCTGTCGGCGCTTGTTTGAGCGGCTGGAACAGGAAGAGCAGAGATTGAAGAAGCACGATAGCCGTTGGATGGACATCCAACAGTATACAGGCCATCCTTGGAAAGCCTCAAATCTGTGGAAAACAGCATACATCCCATCTGCCATTATTTCAGATAGTTTACAACCCATTTGCTAATTCTTACAGGTTTTTTTGGAGCCCATATTATTTTTGTTAGCATTACAGCACATATTGTGGCCACGGTTAAAAAATTATACGAAATTTTGCATATGTCGGTGCGGTCTGAACTGTTTTTAATCCCGGAATTTCGAGTCAGATTCAGACTGATTTTAAAAATAAATGTATATCAATATAAAATCCAATAAATTGTCCATGCATAAAAATCAATGCAATTTAAAATCTCCAAATGAAAAAAAGTTATTTGAAACTAATTGTCGGTTTGATGTGTTTTAAAAATGTACAACCCATTTCTCATTACTCATAGGCCATTTTCTCAGCCAGCTGAATGAAGCTCTCCTCGTCTAGCCCAACAGGCCTGATAAAGTGACTTACTTGACAAATCACAAAAAAACTGGGCTAGCCATTTTCAAAAAGAAAAAAAACTACTGGGCTGGTCTGTGGTAAACATAAAAGAAAAGGCTGTCTAGACAGGCCAGAGTGTCCCACACAGCGCAGTTGACACCCTGCTTCCGTCTCAAAAAAATATTAGATAAATGCCACTCCAATTATGGCGATTCATAAAAATGCCACTGTAATTTCCAAACTTTGAAAAATGCCACTGCAATTTTTGCAAACTTTGAAAAACGCCACTACAGTTTGCAAACTTTGAAAAACGACACTCCAGACTTCAAAAAATGCCACTAGAAATGGCATGAAATGGCATTTTTCAAAGTATGGAAATTGCAGTGTCATTTCTCGAAGGCATTTATCAAATTAACCCAAAACAAAAATAACTGGGCGAGCTGCTGGGTCCCTGGTGTCAACCGCTCGTTGTGCAATTCTCTCATTTATTGACCACGTTGACAATGGCATGGGACCCAAATGTCAGAAATCCACTAGGAGGAGCCATTTTTTTATTGGCTTGAAATAAGGAGGCACTTGCTTGCGTACTAACATGACCTTGGCGGGTCCCTACTGTCATCCTCTCCATGTACAATCATCTCCTGATTGTGTACGCGTCAACTTGCTAGGCCCACAAGTCAGCCTCTAAACCCATGGAGGATAAATACAACCGATTTAAAAAAATAACAGCCCATTCCATATGTTCAAACGGAAAGTTCAACATTCAAAGCAAAGTAACAGGTCTGATCCGCATATAGAGTACTGAACTTCCACGTTGACAACCTCATAGCCAAGTTAACTATCTACTCCCACTAGACAAGTACTAACTTACTCTTAGCTAACTAGATGATGCCGGCGGTACACGCTAAATGCCGGCACCGGCGTCCTGCGCCTCGCCTCGGACTTGCCAGAGGTGCGATAGGGCTCGTTGCTCGCGCATGTTGGCCTTTTCCATGCTGGTGTGGTCCACCGAAGCTTCGGCTTCCAAGCGGGAAACCCACTTGACGAGCTGGTAGTAAAAATCGGCGTCGCGAACACGTGCGTGCCCGACAGCCTCCAGGGCTATTTGACGGGCGGCGGCCTCCACGTAGTCGGCCCAGTTGCGGGTGCTCTGCTCGCGACTCAGAGTGTCAGTGCGCTGCTGCTCCATGTCCCGCTGGCGGCGCAAATCGGCATTACGCTGCTCCTCCGCCAGGCGGTCGTGCTCCAACAACTCCTGCTCCTCCACCATGCGGTCGCGCTCCAACAACTCCTCGATCTACGCATTGCCATCTAAAGATAGATAGAATGCCTCCTCCCTCCGTCTGCCTTCCGGTGAAAAACCGAACACTAGTTCCGGTGGTGACCGCCTCCGGCGTCACCTAACGCGGACGGGTGGGGGCATGGGGGACGTGGCGAGCGACATCGGGCTGGTGGGGGCTTATGAGGATATGGCGAGTTGGGTCACGGTGGCACTAGAGAATGCCGGGAAACAGTACTTATAGGGGGAAGGTAGCACGAGGTCATCGGAATTCAATGCATAATGGCTTAGCGCGCCAGCTTGCCATGGAAAACTAGGGAAAATGAAATTATGACTGTGTCGTCCCGTCCTGTCTGGGTCGCACGCCGGCATGGCGGTCAAACGAGTGCACTCGAATCATCTCCCTCCTTGTCAATAATGATTTCACGGATTTAAAAAGCCCGCAACAATTAAAGTGTATCTTTTTTCGCATTAGTTAGCTGCCTTAATTACAGCCGGCTGCATGCAGGCACTCAGAATCGCTCGCAGGCAGTACGCGAAGCAGCATGCAACGAGTCGCAGCCGAGGGCACACATGCAGCCACTTAAATCGCTGGAATTAATTAGGCTTAAACTTCTGCATGCCGTTAATTATTGCCATGCCTTGGTCTTGCTGCTTTGCTCACGGGACTAATAAACCCGGACGGAGGGAGTACCTTGGTTGGTGAGAGGTTTGAATTAAGCCCTGCAAGCCGGAAAGGAGGTACTAGTACATGCGTGATCTGCTATTTATTCGTGTAGGATCGAGTAGGTCGTTTCTTGTATTGAGCCCTGCAAACCGGAAAGGAGGTAGTACATGCGTGATACGCTATTTATCCGTGTAGGATCAATAGTGTAGCTTGTCAGTTTCTTCAGAGGTAGGCATTTTTATCCGTGTAGGATCGATAGTGTAGCTTGTCAGTTTCTTCATAGGTAGGCATTTTTATTCAAAAAACTGCCACTTCGCATCTTGCGTCACAAATAAAACTGCCAGGTGCGCATTTGTAGGCTAGCTAGTGAATGATCAGTAACTTGTAAACACTGAGCGAACAGAAATAAGTAACTGTTAATGCATCTCAATGATTCACAGACCATATACAAATATGTAGCTCCAAAAGCAAAGATCAGCCAGTTCGGATCTTGCGTCGCAACTAAAACTAACTAGTATGATTCCCATACATAAGATCAACATGTTAATGCATCTCAATGATTCATAGATCATATACAAATATGTAGCTCCGAAAGCAAAGATCTAGAAAAAACATATGTTCTTCCTACTAACATGGATGCTTCTCTTGGCCAACACTCAGTACAGACTGATAGACAAATTTGTTTGTGAAGTCTACAATTCCTCTTGCAAACGTAAGTGGTTTCACCAACAGCTGGAACCATGAGAATGAACCACACATGATGGAGGAACATCCACTGCAATATGATTTGGTCTTCTCTCGATCACACCGCGAGACTATTTTCGGAATACAAACTTTAACTTAGGGAAAATTATGCCCATTGTATAATCAGACAAAAGCAATGAAGCACCAACTGTTGGCCAGTAAATAGTACAGTACTACTTTTCTTCAGTCCATGAAGTGACTATCCAATCTTTGTGTCTATTTTCAAATGGCACTCCATGTAGTGACTATACTATTCTCTTGTGCAGTTCAACCAAAATTGTGAACACTTTGTTTGTTTACCAAATAGCAACGGGCAGACATCTCTGTCTGCACAAATATCAAGCAGCTAGTAAACATATACCACACCATGTTCGCAGTGATGGAAGAGGTGAAATCGATACAACAGAAATTGAGCATCCAATCATTGAATCCTGTCCTGCATCTCCAATGTAGGTCCACCTGCCAATAAATTCACATGCAAACCACTAATATTACTATCTAATGACAGTACAAAAAGAGTAGCAAGATAGTAGCAAACCATGAACCTTCGTAATGAACAACTCATAGTGCCACCAATTGGATATAAAGGTTTGGCAAAAACATGCTCCTAACGTTGAACCAGTTGGACTTTTTGTGCAGCTCCACTAAAATCGAGCATCCCTGTTTGCATAGATATTGAAAGTGTGATTACTATAAAAGTGGCACTAGTTGAAGCATAGACTCACAAATATAAGCATTCCAATTTCTTAATGGGGAAAGGTAGCAAGACTGTTTATAACCACCTGTTTGAAGGAATAAATAAAGCAACAGCGGCTGATGTCAGGAAGGCATACATAGTTTTTTTCTGAAAAACTGAGCCATTCCAGACCTTTCCTCTTCTTTTAAGCAAATTTTGTGTAGTTCTACTAAAATAAAATGCCATCACCACCTTGACAACTTAGTTACACTGTACAAAAGGAAATGACTTAACGTTACATCATGATGTCGGGTATGTAGTAGAGAGGCATTAGAGACAAACATACAGACCTCCTCTGATAACATAATGAACATTAATTTTAACAAAGGTGTGACTAGCTTTACCGGGATAATTTGAGTGAACTCTACACCCTTTGTTCCTTAATATAAGACATTTTCGTGGTTCAATTTAAAGTACCCAAACGTCTAGTATTTAGAAAAATAGGTAGTAGTTTTCTTGAGTGCGTATCTGGGAAAGCTTGCCACACTTGATTTATGTCCATACGCTAATGCAACACCATTCGAATACTACAATATACACTAATCCAGTGGCTAGTGCAACAGTAGAGTAGTTAGTTTATTACAGGGTATAGTACAATGGTTTCACTTAACAGATTTCAATAAACTCTAGCACTGGAAGGTTTCTATAAGAATTAACAATACAAAATGTAAAGGTAACAAGTTTCAGCATTGGTATACTAGTTGTGCATGAGCATTAAACCAAATACAAAAGTCTGAAGGTAAATAGCATTATTAACTAATGTCAGTATAAAAGAATTGCAAACCATGTACCTCCAAGGTAAATATCATTTCGAACTCGGGGGGACCTTAAAAATTGCTATCCCAATCTTGATAATCGATCAAACATAAAAACTTGATCTTTCCTCTTGATAATCAAGAGAACAGCTGGAGGAGAAGGTGCCCACTCTTGACCTTTCCTCTTGTCTTCATAATTGTCTGTGCAGTTTAACCAAAATAAAATGACATCAGCACCTTGGCATTTTGGTGACACTTTACAAAAAAATTAACTTATCTCATGAAAGTGAGGTATGTAATCTATAAGCATTAACAATGCAAAAATCTGAAGGTAGTAACAAGTTTCATCATTGGTATACTCGCTGTGCAACAGCATTAGAATGCCTTAGCTGAAAAATCTTTAATACATCCACAATCAACAGCTAACCCTGAAATGATCTAGTGACATTAAATGGCACTGCTTAAATTTATCTGTGGCATTAGACTGAGAGCGGCATTAGTTAAATGTGGCATCACTTCAGCAGTAGCATTGCTTGACTTGACTGCTGGCGTTATACTAACAACAAAAAAGTGGCAATAAGAGCATGGGAGGCCCATTCGGACAGTGGGCGCACCAGTACGATGTACCTCCTCGGACGCAGAGTGGTGAGGGAGGTATGGTTGCCCAGAGCAACAAATATCCAGGCAGCATATGTGGACTACGTCCCATTTTTGTTCCCTTTAGCCACCTTTTTCCTATGTGAGGACAACAAACCAATCGACCTGGTCATTCTCTATTGTGTTGTCATGCCTTTCTACCCTTCTTCAACCAAGAGACACGAGACTCGTTCCTTAGCTACTGATTTTCCCCTTTTCAACCTAGATGCGGGTTCGATCCCTACTCTCTTGGACAGTATAGTCTCCCTTCCTTTCCTTATTCAACCCAGACATGCATTAGTCTACATGAAGTAGGGTTTCCTTTAATAGTGCAAATTATGGTTTTCGTCTGCGTGGCCAGCAGAGCAGAGGATAGCAAATTGGGAAGATGGTGGAGTGGAAAAAGATCCACATGCAACGACGTCCCAGATGGGGCAATAGAACAAGGGTATGGTTCGAAAAGAGGTAGCATACCTGAGGGTCGGCGGGAAGTGGCTTCACTCGTGGTCGTCGTCCTCCGCACACACTACGGCAGCGATCCCGCGCGGGCGCTAGGTCTGAGAGGACGGCCTTGTCGTCAGTGCGTGACCTTGCTTGCCGACGACGAGTGCGTCAACACTGCACGTCCTTTTCTTCCCCGGCGGATCTGTGACCACCGGTGAGGAGGGAGAGAGGGGCCGTCTTTTTTAGATCTGGAGAGAGGGTGGTGGTGTGTGAAGCAAGTGGGCAGCCCTTGGCAAGAAAGCGCTGAAGCTCCAGCCTATATATCTTCTTTATACTACTAGTACTGGAGGTGGAGTAGTGGTAGAGAAGTTTATATTTTCTCTGCATACAGTACCAGTTAGTCATGCTTCAAAACTGAACGACGCGCCATTAAAAAAATAAAGGCCGATAACTAATGTGGCACCTCGGGCCAACGCGGCCAGATCGCATTTTGCACGAGAAATTACACACCATTTCTCGTTGAAATGTGGTCCCGTTCCACATATCAGTGAGACGACGGCGAGTAGTAGGAGTATTTCCGAACCGACGTGTAGGCCGGGGCGCCCCTTCGTGAACCGTGGCAAACTGGCGACCGTCCACCGACTCTTCACCTTTCCCTCTCGATTTGGAACTGCTGTCGCACGCTCTTCCTCTCCCTCCTCCATTTTCCTTCAGCCCTTCACCCTTTCTTCTGCCATTGTTCGATCATCTTCTCCATGGAGGGAACAGGATGGAAACGACCCCGTTATTCTTGCCCCGATCTGAAAGATGACGTGGTGGAGGAACTCATTCATCGGTGCGACATCATCACCTTGGCTAGCATGCCAGGTTCGTTCAAGCCCATTCTTGACTCAACTAATAACATCATTACAAGGAACCCAAGAGCCAAGGAGCAGTTTGATCTCCCCTATCTTCTTCACCGTGACCCTAATGACTGGCGCCGTCACGACGGAGGCCTCGCCCTATGCAAGTTGATGCTGCTTGATAATGATACGTATGATGTTAAGATGCCATCGCTTCAGGGTTTGGGCAGACGCAAATGGAGATTGGGTTGTTTACATTGGGTCCAACTACGAGTGGGAACTTGTGAATGTGTACACTCGTGACCGGGTTCCACTTCCAAAAATCTCAGCAGACTGCCTAGAGGTTGAGCACACCGGTATTGTACGCACGTTCAAATACAATCATGGTGACTGTCTTCTACAGAAGATAGCAATTTCTCGAGTCCCCAACCGCTCTTGGAATTACAACAACTATGAAGTTGTTGCTATCTTCGATAAGCTTGTTGCCGTCGTCAGTGGTTTGACTGGATGGATATTGCTCAAAAATCAGTTTCTGTACACGGCTGAGTACTGTGATGCAATTCAATACGAGGGCCTTGTGTTTGCTGCCACCACTCGTGGCACTATTTTTGCATGGCATCCTCATTGTTTCGGTACATTTGTCTTCCACCGTAATTATAATTGTTTCATCCACATGCATGCGGGTTAGCAAGGCTGGTCATAGTGGGGAGTAACTTAGACTAGTAACATGCATATGTTACTAGTTAATGTTACTACCTCTATAGTGCATAGTATCTTAGATTAGTATCATAGGTAGTCTCATTTATTACCATGCATGACACATAGTAGCATCACATTTATTATGTTACGATATCTACCTATGTTACTATAACCATCTCTCTCTTCCTTAATTGCTTGCCACATAAGCATGTTTGTGAGTCCCAAGTGCATGATACTACTTATGTTACCCCCACTATGGCCAGCCTTACTAATTAACCTTCTTCTTGTGTTTCCAAGGTCCTGTGAACATTCCACCACCTATACTTGAAGATTTTTATAACCAAGGGGGAGATGATGATGGTGATGATCACGAGCATGAGGACGAGCAGCGCCCATATACTATTTGGCGCCTGGCAACTAATTCCGATGGATCACCTCTTCTCGTGTGTATACAGCCCACTGATGATGTTACTGCTAAGGAAGCAGGTGTAGTCTCCCATGGTCGCACTCTCCGGACCTATTCCAACACCCGTTGCATGGTATTCGGGATGGATAGCCAACTCCTTCTCCCTGGTACAGAATTGATAGTCTTGGAGAAAACTCGCTCTTCCTTGGACAAAACTATCCAATGATGGTGAAAGGCGATCCAACTGCTGTTGACACAACGTTACTACCATTTATGAGAAGCAACTGTGTCTATACCTTGGACATTTGGGTGGTTCCCTACCCTGGTACTGATATAGTAGGTCGCTTCAGCCTGGATGATCAGTCCTGCGTTGGTCTCCAGATCGATAATGGATGGCCCGTCCCAGAGAATCACTTGTGGTCAAAGCAAGCGTTTCCAACACCGAGGAATGGTTGAGTTGAAGTTCACTTCATTGCTTGTTATTTGTTGTGTGGTGAAAACTTTAGTATTTATAATGTATCCTCGTTGTCGATGTCGGTTGATGACCTGTTGTATGTAATAAAATGATATTCCTGTGATAAACTTACTAAATTTATGAATGGCTTTCGAGTTGCTTCTGTGAGTGAGTGGTGCGACGAGGCAAAAAAAATATTTTCCGAATACATAATTGTACGTGCATTGCAACAGGTTATCGGATGGGGCCAATCAAAAATAGTAGTACACTGTTTGTACTAGCTTCACATGCTTTGCGCGCCGTGCGGATGTTTTTACTGTAGCCATACTGTACTACGTAACCAGCACCTCGAATCCTCGATACTAGTAGTACTATATAGTACTAACTAGTAGGAGTAGTAGGGTGGCATGGGCCAGAACAAGCATTCACGTCCAGGAGTACAGCACACGCCACCAGCACGACTTCCATCTAACATCATATTTCTTGGAGTTTGTGCTAGAGCAATCTCTTCAACCTCATCGTTTCTCTAACTCGGCCATCACGCGGCGGGCGAGGTGGGGGTCTGCCGATAGTCGATTTCCTTAACTGTGGTCCCACTTGTAAGGCCAACTGCAACGCACGACCCCAAACGGACCTTCGTTTTGCATGAACTCCAAACATAATTTTGACTAGAAAAGCAAGACCAAAGAAAACAAGAACCACAAGAATACATTTTACTACTCCTGTAAGTTGGATTAGTGCCTTCTCGATGCATTCATTGTTGATCTGCGGAGGCTCAATCTTGCGTGATTCTTTCTTCTTCAAGTGTAAAGAAGTAGACGTTGCTTCCTCGCATCTAGTCTCATGTCTAGACTCTATTCTAGTACTCCCTCCGGTCCGTTTTTCTCTACGTCTAAGCAGCAACATGCATACCAAGTAGGAGTATCAACAAGTGCACTAATCTCATCTATAGCCTCTGTGCTAGCTAAGAGTGATAGAGCATCTACTAAATTGCGCTCTATCAATATATGGATGTACTCTTCTTCCCAATACAAAAACTTGCATCCATTCTACTCCCTCCGTTGCACAATACATGCCTTCTATTTGTCAAAATATATATGTATCTAGACATGTTTTAGTATATAGGCACGTCCATTTTTGGTCAAATGGAAGTCAAGTATTTTGGAACGGAGGGAGTACACAATAAAAAATTTAAGTTAGCACAACTAGTGTAATCCGAGAGCACAACCCAAGATTTGGTCGGGTTCTTCCTCCTTTTGCCAACACGTGGGACATCCAGCATCGAGGTCGTGTCATGAAACAAAATAGAGTGGTAGTTGATAAGTTGAAGCCACGAGATGTGCATCTTGGGTTAAACTGTAAATAGAATCTTACTACTCTTGAGTAACTCCAAAAGTGGCCACCGAAGATCTTTCTTGGATTTGTTTTTCATCACCAGCACGTCGAGGTGAAAGATGTGCAGGTTCAGTGGGTCTGCTTGCATTTTCACTGACATGTGGGACCACATGTGAGCAAACAGACGATGGGCTCCGTGCGTCCGCTGGCTGGCTGAGAAGAGAGATAGAGGAGTGTTGAGCACGGACTGCAAGAAATTTGTTCTATGTATTGTACCTCGATATAGGCTCGATATAGTGGGGTGGCATGGGCCATAACTAGCATTCACGTCTAGCACTACAGCACACCCCACCCACACAAGTCCCATCCAACACCAATTTTTTTGGAGTCCGTGCTACAGTCATCTCTTCTCGCTCCTGTTTTCTCAGCCATCGCGCGGTGGGCGGGGTGGGGGTTTGCCGATAGTCAGTTTGCTCAACTACGGTCCCACTTGTAAGTGAAAATGCAACACCGCACGCATTCCCGCTTGAGCGGCGTGCCGGACCAACCGTGTGGGGGTGTGACGTGAACACGGCAGGCTTTTCCTTTTGAACTCGTAACTTGTAAAATTTGGTTCTGCTCCATGGCGCGATCGATAGATAGAAAATAACGATTTTGCCTAGAGTAATGAGAAGTTTGGTTCTGGCGCCGTTCATGCATGGAGTACGTACGAAAATTATGAAGTTGATGTGAAAGGTAAGATAATTACTATAGTATCATATACTACTACATGGATTTGACGAAAAGATAAAAATACATACGGATCCATCAACGACATCCTCACGCCCTAGTGCGCCGGGTCACCAACCGACATGTGAGGAGCAGCGGTGTTGGCGGCGAGCTCAACGTGCTTCTGAACAGTGCGTCCAAGGTTGCCCTGCGGTCCAAGAAGGCCAGCGTCCTATCGTCCTCCTCTTGCATGCTCGTAGACGTGGGTGATTATGTCCATGGTGTCTTGCTGCACCAGGCGCTGCGCGGAGAGCGCGACCTCAAGGTGTACATTCTCTGGCGCGACGGCGGGCAGTCGCAGGGCCACCAGTGCGTCGAAGAGGTTATCACCATAGTGGCCGTTGAGGGTGGCGGGCATCGCAGAGCCTGGGCGCGTCGGCTGAAGGCTTACGTCAAAGTCATCCGCGAGCTTCTTGACGACGGTGAACTTGTCGAGGAAACCGACGAGGACCTCGTCGAACAAGGAGACGAAGCTGTTGTCCAAGCGGCCCCTCGCCCTACCGGCCTCAAGCAATAATACCTGGAGACGTTCCTTGTTGCCGGGCCGCAGGCCGGCGTCGTGGACCATCTGGCACAGTCGGCTGATGCTCGCGCTCATCGCCTCCATGGGTATAGCTTAGCTTCTACTAGTCAACTGCTTGCGATTCGAGTGATCACTCTTGCCCTTGGTTAGCGTGCATAGGTGTGTAGGATTTCATACTACTCCTCGGCCCTCTACTGCACCTACCTTTGGCTGTATGATAGGTGGGCCAGCCACCCCCTGGTCCCATGTGTCATTCACCCAAAGGTAGTTGCTGTAAGTCAATGAAGCTGCGCCCCCCTCTATGCCGGTGCAGTATAGTCATCTCACCGGACCTCTAGTTGGGGCCAAATGAGAGAAGTTTGATGTTTACTGGTTTATTGGTCCCCTTTGCATTTTGCACCAAGTTTTGACCTTTGATTTAACTAATAAAATGTTAATGCATGTAAACAAAAATGTTGTGTAAGTCACATTACGAAAACCAAATAATCCCAAAACACTTAAGCACGGTGTATTAACTCCCTCCTTGTTTCTTATTTCGTGACATATCAACCAATGAGAGATGTGGGCCATGCATGCTTTCAATGACTTGAGACTACCAAACATGACATGCAGTGTTTAGTTCATTGCATGTAATCCTATTAAGACTCTAGTTAGCAAGAAAACATTAAGTTCTCTCGCCAATAGGAATAAAACACCATGCATTTATTTACAGAGGGAGTAGTACATTTTTGTGACATGCATTACTAGATATTGCTAGTCAAATACTAAAATCTAGATGGACGTGGTAGTACTCCTAAATCCAGACGGTGGTGCTACTAGTACTAGTAGTATTACTACCAATGTAGTACTCCTAGGAGTACTAGCACTGTACTACCCGTTGGTCAAATTATTACGTGTTGCTCCTCACAGTGAAGTGACAAGACCCTGCACCGGAGATGACACCTGAGTATAGGCGTCGTGTTCGGCATACCATAGTCAACCTCACCGTCTGCAGTCACTATCATCATGGTTGTAGAGCTAGCCTGCTTACAACTAGCCATGTTCGACATAATTTCCCGTGCGTAGATGCCCGTGCATTGCACGGAACACCAAGATTGGGGGTGGACTGCTCCGGCAGCGGCCATCACGCCAGATTTTTCCACGGCCTTCTAGATGTGGTGGGGAGGAGATAAGGCTGATTGTGAGAGACAAGGAGTTGTTTGTAAATAGGGAACAAGTGCGGGCATCTTTTTGCAAAAATGGAGAAGCTTGGTTTGTATCCGTCAGATCTAGATCCGACCGCTACTGGTGAAAGATGGGAGGCACAACATCATCACCAACCCAGGACCTGTTTGATTCGCAGGATTTTGAAAACGCAGGAATAGGACACGGCAATATTACAAGTTTCAAACTGATATTACAAATGTTAGGAGTAATGCTGCACCTATGAAGAGGGAATTACTAGGAAGTTCACGTAAGAACTTTCGTTACTTTAGGTGGATGCAGCGTTATCGTACAAACTAAAATCCGCAGCCCTGACAAGTCACTAATGGGCAAATAAGTTTTCAAGTATCTGGCACTAGATGTTTCAAAAACAAATTCAGCTTCTGCGGAGACTTTGTCATTTAGGCTTAGACGCTTGCGCTGATCAGCACGCCATTCATTGTTGCGCCAGAGAACGCCAAACCTCATTACCTTGAGCACACTTGCCTCCAAAACAAAGAACCTGGCCAATTTAATCTCAGATGTGCTGCCTCGGTAGTCGATCAAATCAATTTCTATAAGATGGAGATCAAGGCATTCGATGAGATTGTTATAGTGCAGCACATTTTTCACTTTCGGGTCTTTTTTATCTGCAAAAGAAGAGAACATATTAGAGCAGCTGGCTGCATAAGATTGTCGTGTCATCAAGAGGTACCAATATCATTCGCTCATATGATAGGGTTGGCTGGCTAGTGATATTTTTTCACTCTCTCTCTCTCTCTCTCTCTTTGTTTCTGTTTCCTCTCATTTAACTAGGAGCACGTGAAGAGCTTGGGCATTTGTTGCCTTCCACTATGTGGCCGATGCCATATTTCGCAAAAGTATGCCACATAATACGCATCGATGTCAAATCAAAAGATTTTGGCACCGCTCTCACGATGTGAGAGAGTTTGCACTGTTGTGCACAGAGACCCACATGTATAAACAAATCAATCAAACCAACTACACCAGCCTCTCACTCTCCCAAACAAGTGTTTTTTATTGCCTCAGTCCTCTCTCTCCCACGCAGTGTTTTTTCATTGCGTGAGTTAATTTGGCACCGGAGCAAAGTAGGTGCTCTAGATTGGGCCACCAGGTGAGCAATGGAGGGGCATCGATGCCAAATGCATCACAAGTGAATTTGGGACATGTTTTGGCCTATATAGCCCACTTTTGTACTCCCTGCGTCCCAAAATTCTTGTCTTAAATTTGTCTAAATACGATGTATCTAGTTACATTTTAGTGTTAGATACATCCGTATCTAAACAAATGTAAGACAAGAATTTTGGGACGGAGGGAATACTACCTCGTATTTAGTATAAAATTTTGACCATAGATTTACCTAAGAAAATGTCAATGCATGTCACTAAAAATTACACCATTTGAAATTATGTCCAAATACAAATCCAACGATATAGTTCTTAGTGACATGCATTAACATTTTGTCAGTTAAATCTATGGTCAAATTTTGATACTACAAAATTGGAAGAGTAAACCAGGACGGAGGTAGTACTTGCCCTTAGGGTAACCATAGAGTTACTGGAGTAGTCTAAGTTACTTTCCACTATGACTAGCCTAGGCTACTATAGTAGTACAGCATAAAAATGATGCAGGTGATCACGTGAGAAAATATACTAAAAACATGTCTTTCGGTGCAGTGCGTAGATGTAGTTTTGAACACTACACTTGTCATCGTAATTTGGGAAAATTACGAAAAAATTGAGCTACGTTGTGATTACCGTTTACTAATAGGAAAGAAGTTTCACCTCGATGAGTAGCTTCTCCGTGCATGGAAAGCATGTAAGGAATCCAACAACTTGATCCAGATTGGGGCCGATAGATTTTAGTGCTAAGATCTTCACTGTGCGCATGGACTGAGTCAAGCTTGTTGGAATCATTTTCTGGAAGACGGTCGTAAATACATCAAGAAGAAATTTAAAAATGTGAATTTCAAGAAGACAGAGAAGAAGGTGAGTGCTATACCTGAACGATTACGGATCCAATAAACAGTTCGGAGAATTTGGCAGACGAGTACACCAACGCTGTCAATTTCGGCGCGTCAATGACCCTGATTTTTGTTGGACCTTCTAGATCCGATACAAGCAATCTCTCAAGGAAAGGCGCATTCTCAATGACCATAACGTGGAACAGATGGAGTGATCTCTTCCCAATTGATGTCTTGTTGCGGGGCCAGCAAGACACATAAATCCATCGGAGATTCGTCGAGGCGATGTGGAGGCTAATGAACCCGTGGATCTGCTCAAGACGAAGGTACTCGAGCATAGTACAGTTGCGGAGTAGGTGCTCCATAGCCTTCTTCGAGATGACAACGTCGAAGAGGTCGAGCTGCTTGAGTTGAGGTCGAAGAAGGGCGGGCACGACATTAATCTGGGGATGATAGCAGGAGCTGAAGCTGGCACGGCGCAGCGTTGGCGTGAGGCGGAGCGCGGACGGCGGCAGGGAGCGACATCGTCCAGCTTCAAAGCTGAGCTCCTCGAGCTGATCTAGGGCAGGGGATAAGAACCACTCGTCGAACTTGGGTTGGACCTTGCAGTTGGTACTGAACATGCGGATGTCAAGGCGTCTGGTGGGGAGGAGGCCGATGATGACGAGCAGCATGTCGTCGGGGAGGCTGCTGATGAAGTCCAGGCTCGCCAGATGCGGTTTTGGCTCGAGCGGCCTCCGCTTGTTGGCTGCCTCGCCGTCCATCTCAACCAGCGGTGACACCGGTGTACACATGTGCTGGTGTGTGTTGTGTGCTGGGTGTGTGCGAGTGCGTCCTTCTGTGCATGCCGCCGCGCAGTGGTGAATTGTGCGCGAGTGCGTCCTTCGCGCGCAAGAAGTTTGTCCTCAATGCGCCCTCAATTTACTAGCGTGCGGGGTGCTACCCCGAGTGGTTTCAACTTTGTTTCCTTCACCGCGTGTCAGATAGGCCTCTAGTTTACTTATTTTCAACCACTGCCACATGGGCCAGCACACCAAGATATAGAACACGGGCTGACAACGCAGCATGTGGATTTGTTGACCAGTCAACTAAACAATATACAGAGCTATACACTGACACAGTGAGCGTATAATCCATCGGTATAGAGAGTTCGAGTGAGAGGGGAGGCCCATGAGAGATAGCAGAGAGAGAGAAAGAGCTACTCCCTCCGTTCGATCATGTAGTTACAACATTTTTTTAAAGTCAAACTTTTGAATCTTTGACCAAGTTTATAAAGAAATTACTTATATCGACAATACCAAAGATAAATGATAGTATGAATTAAGTACATGTTGTGATGAATCTAATGATCGTTCCAGATGTAAATGTTTTTCTCCACATATACCTAGTCAAACTTTTCTGAGGTTTGACTTTCAAAACATCCATATGCTTATGGACATGACAGAGTCCCTGACGAGAGAGAGAGAGAGAGAGAGAGAAAAAGTGTGTGTGCGTGTGTGAAAGAGACATGGACAACACACGATAAAAGTGGAGAAAAAGCGTGCGTGTCTTATGCAAACATATCACACATGCATCTTCGACAACGGAGGCAAGGTGAGGAGATAGTGTGTGGTTGTTTGGAACCGAGAGAGGAAGACCACTAGCATGTGGCCAAGAGGGGTCTGACAAACAAGGGAGAGAGGCCGAGAGAGACGTACGGAGAAAATGCAGACATGGGGAGGAGAGAGTGTATGTTTGTCATAGAGAGATCCCCTGGAGATCGTGATGGGACTACATGGGTGGGAGATCGAGTGACAAGGTGTGTGCGCGATAGAAGATGCCCCGAGAGATATCGAGATAGACGTATGGATGGAAGGAGACAATACGTGTGTTCCTGATGGCTAGTAAGAGATAATCATACTTAGGAGGGGGGGAGTGCTTGCGCCTATGGCCCTGTTTGGATACTCTAACTCAATTAGAGGTTAGAGTTAGATTCTAACCCTGAACTAACTCTAAGTAAAGAGGTGTTTGGATGGCAGGGTTAGATGGAGCGCGGATACGGCGAGGCACCTTCACGGGCGGTGCGAGAGGGAGGGAGGGAGAGGACGAGAAGCTTCGAGGAAGTGGGGAGGGATCTGCTGCGAGGAGAGCAAGACAAAAAAGTGTTTATTAGTGGTCCCGAGAAGAACTAACCCAAATAAGCACCTCTTGGATGGGTTAGTTTTTTTGGATGGGTTAGATGCATCTAACCTAAACTAACCCTCCTGTTTGGATCTTTTTGGGTTAGTTGACTCCAAACTAACCCAAACTAACTCTAACCCATGGATCCAAACAGAGCCTATGATGGAGTGAGGGATTATGGTACTTAGGGGGTGTGTGTCACATGGAGAGAGAACAAGGGCGGAGAGTGTTGGATGGGTCTATATGTATAGCGTGAGCGAGACATGTGTATGTGTGAACCAGGGAGATATAAGGCCCGTTTGGCTTGCGTCGTGAGCATCTTTTGCGTGGTCTGGGGTTGTGTCTGGATTTCATGCACGCTTGTTTGGTTGCTACCCTATGAAAAAGAAAGCCCGCCTGGGCTGGGTTCCCTTGCACTTTAATTAGCCTGGCTGAACTCCAGACACTGCAAGTAGCCTGGCCCAAGCAACCGATTTCGAACGCCTGGCCGTGCCTGGTCGTGCGGCCACGAGGCTAACAGCAACATGGATGGATATTAGCATTAAATAATTGATGCATGGATTGATTGATGGGACATTGATGCTTTGCCTGGCTCAGGCATGAACCAAACGCTTCAGCACCACACAAGCCTGGCCAGGCAGAAATATTTTACATCTCACGTCCACACCAGGCAGTACCGACCATCAAGGCATGAGGGTCAGGTCACGAACCAAACTGACCAATAAAGTTTGTGAGAGATTGAGGAGCCCCGATAAGGCTGAGTGGTGCGTCAGATAGCTGAGAGGGGGAAAGAGATATTCCATCCGCTCGATAATGCAGTGCATGTAAATTTTTTAGAAGTCAAACTTTGGAAACTATGATCAGGTTTACGCAAATGTTATTTATATCTACAATACCAAAGGTACATCGTACAAAACTACATCTCATGGTGAATCTAATGGTATATGTTTGCCGTACTAGATGTAATTCTTTTTCTCCACGTACATGGTCAAACTTTGTGATGTTTGACTTTTCAATAAATCTATGTGCTATGGACGGAGGTGAGTGCCTCAGTCGAGACAGATCAAGTGCGTGTGAAGGAGAATGAGTAAGTGTGCAAAAAGAGTATGTGTGTGAAAGAGAAAGTGACAACAAACGACAAATTAGAGAGAGTGTGTGTTTTTTCATTTCTTATGCGAACATATCACGCATGCATCTCCGAGATGGAAAAGCGAGGTGAGGAGATACACGAAGATAGCTAGTGTGTGATTGTTTGCAACAGAGAGAGACACCCCTGTAGCACATGTCCAATAGAGGTCTGGGCAACAAGGAAAAAAGGTCGAGAGGGACACATGGATGGCATGGACGCATGGGGAGGGAGAGAGGGTGTGTTTGTGATAGAGATATCCCCTCGAGATCGTGAGGGGACTATATGGCTGGGAGATCGAGGGAGTGCGTGCGCGATAGAAAGATGCCCGGAGAGAAATCGAGATAGACCATGCACATGTTTGTGATGGAGACTAAGATTAGCTAGTCATATACATATACGGGGGACTGCGTGTGCCTACAATGGAGTGAGAGACCATCATACTTGGCTAGCTGGGCATGAGATTGTGTGTGTGTGTGTGTGTGTGAGATGGAGAGAGAACGATAGAGAGAGATAGAGTTTTAGATGGGCCTATCGAGTGCGAGTGAGATATGCATGTGTATGTGTGACCCAGGTGGATGGAGAGTTTGAGAGAGGGGGGGAAGAGCTCCGAGACGACATAGTGGTGCGTGAGAGAGTTACGGGCAAAGAGCCAAGGAATTTGTGTGCATACGATGAGTGCACCCAAGATATCTAGCTTGGACTAGCTAGAGTATCATACATAGTGTGCGAGAGAGACCTATAGATGGTGTATATATGAATGCGGACTAGAAAGACCCCCCCCCACACACACACACACACAGAGAGAGAGAGAGAGAGAGAGAAAGGGAGAGGGACCAACAAGGTTTTTGTGTCGGATGCGTGCGACAGAATTGAAGATTGTCGGCGAGAGAGTGAGAGAGAGAGAGAGAGAACAGGAGTCCGGGAGAGGGGAAGGTCGCGTTTTATGCATCAAAGACTAATATAAACTTGCATTCAAATATTTACATTGGAGACCATGTTGTCGGCAATC
Organism: Triticum aestivum; assembly: GCF_018294505.1. Lineage (NCBI taxonomy): Eukaryota > Viridiplantae > Streptophyta > Magnoliopsida > Poales > Poaceae > Triticum > Triticum aestivum. The sequence continues at coordinate 301,997,143 of NC_057813.1, forward strand.
CACACATGAACGGATATATGTGTATATCAAACAAGTTCATTAATTTGACTTTCAACATGTTCATGGAGTACTATAATACTGTACAACATGCTACTCGATTGAGGTGTTCAATTTTGGATTTAGTTCACTATTTTGACCTACTGAACGAGCTAGTTCATTGAATCGAGATATTTCATTTTGGGTTTGATTCGCGTTTTTGAGTGGGTCAACTATTTGTCATATAGTAAATCGCTAGCAACGAGCATGTAAAAACACATTACTCCCGAGCATCATCTCTCCATCTAAAAAAGAAGTGGCAAGCTAATATTTCAAAATTTGATTTGAATCGACTTGGTAAGGTAGACATGGATGCTCGTTCTCCCAAAATTTGAACGAACCGTTAAACATCCTCTCTGCTCGGTGGAATTCGCCCGAGCAAATAAATGGGAGACGTGAAATTACCGTCCTATGTGGGACACGCATCAATTGCCCGTTGTATGTCAAGGGTAGGTTCGTAACTTCATCCAAGCGCGCCTTCTCCTCGGCCGAAATGACATGTGTCGAATAATTCATAAACCATGGTCGGCAAAACACGCTCTCCTCGCCCGAAATAGCTCGCGCCCACTATTTCAAAACACGCTCTCCTCGCCCGAATTCGCTCTCGCCCACTATAGTTCAAAACACGCCCTCCTCGCCCGAAATCGCTCCCGCCCACTATTTGGGGAGAAGCAAAGTTACTCTACTATCCCCGACCCTCAGTACACAGACCCAAGCCGAGAAGCCTATAGGCAAGGGTAGAACTGTAACTCCCCCTCACATTTCAGACAAATGCGTCCGTAAGACATGGTTCCACTCCCCTTCCAATTCCCCCCCGCCCGCCCCCATTCATACCTCGTGGGCGCCAAATCACCTTCTCCCCGGGAAGCTCCCTTCTCCGGAGCCGCGAAACCTCAGCCCCACCTCCATGGCGCCCCCCACCACACCAATTTCACAGCTGCCCTCCTCCCTAATGCCGGAGACGCTGTCCAATTGCCGTTGTGCACTGGGTCATGTGCCTCTTACTCTGTGCTGCTGGTGCTGCCTCGATGATGGCCACGTGAATCGTACCGGAGCCGATTCACCCCCACCGTTGTTCATGGCGCCGGAGCGGCTCCAACTTTGGATCCGTCCAGAGTCCTGGCGCTGCTTCCGTGTAGCCATCGACCGTCGTGACATTCTTTCCCTGCCGCCGGTCACCACTGCAACCGCGTCGGCCTCACCGACTCGGCAGCTGGACCTGCCTACTTCACCATACCGCCAGATAGGTTGCACCCTCATTTGAAATCACTTTATTTAGGCGTTAGTTGTCTGAATTTTTATTCTGGGCCAATCGATTCCGAATGGGAAGCAGCACCCCTCGAGGCGGCGGAGCTCCTAGGCTGCTGGTTGGCTGGTGTCTAACATAAGGGTGCGGGGCCGCAAGTTCGTCGCGGAAGCAGCGCTTAGATGGCTATCTTTTAGAGTTGTGTGGGTTGAAAATACTGCCGCCGCCGGATCTGGATGACGGGGAGTCTTTGTGGATTGGCCCGGGGGCGGCCCAACCACGGCAGTGCGGTGGGGCGGGGAGCGGGGTTTTGGACGGGGCCACGGACGGCGGAGGCAGGCTGCTCTGCCGTTGGTCGCTGGCTCTTCGGGGAAGATTCCGAACAGTGTCAGCCGGGAGGCACAAGATGGCCATCAAGCCATCCGGCGTAGATCGGACAGTATCAAAATAAAATAAAATTGTGTGACCCCAATTTAGTCTTCAGTCAACAGATGTGTGACCACTCTCGTACCTTGTTGTTGATCTCTTAGTGTATTTCTTTGAATCAAAGAGATATGTTATTCTTAACTTTAAGCGTTATCTGCATATTCAGACACACCGTCTTCCGACTCACCACAACTGCTCCAACAAGGGAAGCATACACCAGAAGGGAGCTACAGTCCCCACTCAATAGTTCCCTGCATCGAATGCGCGTGCCCGACATGGACAGCCACAACAACTGCAGGGCCATCGACAAGTCAGCACATGATGCTCACTCCTATGGATGGCAGCCAGATAGGTTGTACCCTCATCTTACTTGTGTGCAACATTTATGGCCTTGTTATTCATCTAAGCACGGAAAATAGATCATCACATTTCACTGTATATTCATGCTGATCTCTTACGGGTCTTGTTCAGGAGTTCACGTTGTTCCATAGTTCAGCTAAGATACTTGTTCTTTAGGTAACGTTGTTCCATAGTTATCATCCATCAGCCAATGCTATCCCACAGGCTGGTGATTATAGTATTATACCACTTCCAGTATTACCTATGTTGTTCTTTAATACTTTTGTGTGCCATCTAGTTAATCTCGAGTACAAACGATACATATTCTGTAGCTTTCATCTGTGTTCTCCCTTTAGTTTATGAGACCTATTGCTGCTAGTTAACCCCAGTCCTACTATTTATGTCGTCTCCTACAGGCACTCATTTACATAAATCTAACTACTAGTTGTCTTCCATGCATGTCAGATATAATTACACACACTGATATATCCACAAGAACCTCACGGATCAATGTAAAGGCCAATAAACTTGATGTCAATGATACCCAATATGATGGAACATGTAAAGGCAGTTCTTCAGAAGACTTGCAGAAAGATGATGAATCCTCTTCACCCCACAAGGTCCTTGCTCTAACTTGGCCTGTGATATGGGTGCAACATGCATATAATGTCCTGGAGTGTATCTACTCTCTTGCAATGCCATGTGCTTAGCATGTTGATCATGCATGTAAATATGTCATGCCTTCCTATTTTTCAGTACCTATTCCATTCATGATAACATGTTTTCAAATTCAAGTACTGTCATTCTACTCTATCACAATGCCATCTGCTTAATTTGGACATCATGCTTCTGAATATCTTATGCATTGTTATTCATCAGTATGTACTTCATCTGTCTGCCATACCATGTTTTTTTACATTGAAGTGTTGTTCTAGTGCTCTGTTGCAATGCCATCTTATTTTCCCAATCATACACGTGTATGTTGCCTTGGTTATTTCTGTACGTATTCGCTAGCATATATTTTTACATTCAACTAGTTTTTTTTGTTGTGTTGTCCTGTCGTATCCCTAGCTCTTACACCATACTCCCTCCGTCCGGATTACATGTTGCTGAAATGGATAAAAAAGGATGTATCTAGAACTGAAATATGCCTAGACCCATCCATTTTTTCCGGATGGAGGGAATATATGTCAATATGTCATGCCTTCCTATTCTTCAGTACCTATTCCATCTCTCTGTTGTCGCATGTTTTATAATTAAAGCACCATTCTTCTATACAAGGCATGCAAGGGGAAGACGACTATGTTAGAATCTGAAGGGTTACAAACAAGGCCTTTGCAAAAGATCCAAACGCCAGAAGATAATAAACCAACTCCAGTTTTTATAGATACTGCTCCAGCACAGAGAAACCCAACTCCTACTGATAATAAGCAGATTCCAGTGGCCAAAGAACTAGTCCGCTCCAGTTGAGCAAAAATATGTCAACTCAACTCTAAGAAGCATGTGCGTATCCTTGCATCATGAAATTTTATAGCATGCTGATCTTATTTTCTACATGTTTCTTACCCATCTCTCTTTTAGAAAATAAGCTTAACAGATAGAAGAATTTCTGCAATGGTATCGTTTGTGAGGAAAGATTCTTGCAGGAATTCTCTGTGCTCCAATGTAGATGTAAGTACCTGTTGTATATCACTATATTCTTACATCAGTATGTATTTTGTTAATCGGCGTGAATCCAACCATTATCTGATCTAAATTTAGTTGTAGAAAAATGTATGATTAAAGGCCACAATGTTGATTTTTGTAAGGAAAACTGCCTGGTAGTTTTGCATCCTGAGCTGCATGAGTGTACTATCTCATATCAGTGGGTTTAAATACTTTGGTTCTGTAGTGGGGTTTTCAGTGTTTTTTTACTGTGTTTTCCTGTCGTATCCCTAGCTCTTACATCATACTCCCTCCGTTCGAATTAAATGTCGCAAAAATGGATAAAACTGGATGAATCTAGAACTGAAATACACCTAGACCCGTCCATTTATTTCCGAATGGAGGGAATACATGTCAATATGTCATGCCTTTCTATTCTTCAGTACCTATTCCATCTCTGTTGTAGCATGTTTTATAACTGAATCACCATTCTTCTATATAAGGCATGCAAGGGGAAGATGGCTCTGTTAGAATCTGAAGGGTAACAAACCAGGTCCTTGCAAAAGATCCAAACGCCAGGAGATAATAAACCAACTCCATTTTTCATAGATACTGCTCCAGCACAAAGAAACCCAACTCCCACTGATAATAAGCAGATTCCAGTGGCCAAAGAACTAGTCCGCTCCAGTCCAGCAAAAGAATGTCAACTCCATTCTAAGAAGCGTGTGCGTATCCTTGCATCATGAAATTTTATAGCATTCTGATCATATTTTCTACATGTTTCTTACCCATCTCTCTTTTAGAAAATAAGGTTAAACGATAGAAGACTTCCTCCATTGGGATCGTATTCGAGGAAAATATCTTGCGGGAATTCTCTATGCTCCAATGCTGATGTAAGTACCTGTTGTATATCACTATATTTTTACATCAACATGTATTTTGTTAATCGGCGTGAATCTAACCTTTATCTGATCTAAAATTAGTTGTAGCAAAATGTTGAAGGCGCCAATGTTGATTTTTGTAAGGAAAACTGCCTGGTAGTTTTGCATACTGAGCTGCATGAATGTACTATCTCATATCACGCACATTACTGAATTGTAGTGCTTCTTTGGTTGCCCATTCATTCATTGTGTCAATGTTGCTTTCGTACTACCTTACCTGGCTGATGATAGCTGTGCCATATTGTGTTAATTTGGTGTAGGCTACTTGCCCAAACGTTCGTTGTGTCAATGTTGCTTTCCTATTATCTGACTTGGCGAATGATAGCAATGCTAGTGTGTTAATTTTGTGCAGGCTGCTGAAGATAAGAAGACAAACTCTGAAAACAGCAAGGCAACCCCATTGTTTCTTTCCAGTAAATCTAGGCCAGGTAATATGGCAATAACTCATGATTAATCTGTTTGGTTCCCGTCCTAATTTAATTTATGATGCAGTGGTCGAGACACTCTCCACTATCAATAATACAAGCCTGCCAAAATCGCCATCTGAATCTGTTCAGTATCCTCTGTCTCGAATGCATCAAAATAAATGTATGTTTGTGAACCAATTAATGGCTGAAGCAATGATGGAAATGGTGGATGAATCAGAGGTGCAGAGTCGTGCGACACAACAACTGATCAATGTTTTGAGAGACAGTGTAGCAAAGCAGAAATAACTTGCCCACATGCTTATGGGCGTCATCTGTGCTGAGGTTGCAGATTGTGACATTGTAGATGGTTAGGTCGTATTGTAAAGGCCTACAGTATTGTAAAGGCTGAAAGAGAAATCGGGTTGGTATTGGACCATGAAGGGCATGGGCCGTTAAAGGCCAAAACTAAGGTCCGACTACAAATGGCCCAACTCATTTATGGTCCGTTAACAGGCCGAAAGTCACACAGGGCTGGGAATTGGCCCAACACTTAAATGGGCCGCTTAAAGGCCAAAACTCAGGTCCGACTAAAAATGGCCCAACTGATTTATGGGCCGTCAACAGGCTGAAAGTGACACCGGGCCAGAAAATTGGCCCAACACTTAAATGGGCCGCTAAAAGGCCGAAACTCAGGTCTGCCAACAAATGGCCCATCAGATTTATGGGCCGTCACTAGGATGAAAGACACACCGGGCTGGAAACTAGCCCAACATTTAAATGGGTCGCTAAAAGGCCGAAAGATGTACATCCTGAAAATTGGCCCATCCATTAAACGGACCGTTAACAAGCCGAAATCTCATCGGGCTAATATTGAGCCCAGATATATAGCGGGCTGTTAACGGGCTCGAACTGACGATGGGATGCAATGGTGTCAAATCTTTAACGGGCCGTTGACGGGCCGAATTGACTCATCTCGTATGGGTCGTGGGCTTAAATGGACCTGACATAAGTAGGCCTTATATGGGCTGGCCTGCTAATTTTTACTGGGTCGGCCTTTTCACAAGAATGGGCCTCTGTTGGGCCGTGCCATGTCTCGACGTACCATAGGCGTCTTCCGTCCAATGAGTGGATGACATCTGTCCCAACGGTGAGCCGACACGTGTTTCCTCCAGCCAATGATGATTTTACACGTGGAAAATCGCCATTGGTCGGGGCTGTTAATGGGTTATCGAATCCAAAACCCGACCCGATAGCTTAACGGTGTTCCGTTACGGTGGATGCCATGTGTCGGTCACCCTTGACGAAATCACTTCTATGACGCGCGATTTAACGTCATGGAAGTGGACACTTCCATGATGATAACTTTGGTAATGTCATGGAACACTTCTACGACAGCACAGGTATGACTATCTTGATTCTGTCATAAATTTTTCATGGATGTACATGCATGACAAAAAACGTGACCTACTGTGACAAACACGTATCATCACGGAAGTGTATTTTTTTTGTAGTGTACCAAGGCTGCTCTAACCACTTGGTTGGTTGCCACTAAGTATAGCAACAACGGCTCCTGAGGTTTGGGTGCAACGAGGGTAGGCATAGAGGACAGGTAGGTCTTTAACCCTTGCAAAGTTGTGTCTGCTTCATGGGTCCACCTCATAGGACATGCCTTCTTCAAAATCTTGAAGAATAGCAGGGCACGCTCGGCAGACTTGGAGATGAATCTGCTTGGCGCGGCAACACATCCTGTCAGGCGCCTCACATCTTTAACTGTCCTTGGTGCTTGGATCTGCTCAATGGCCTTGATCTTGTCCGGATTAGCTTCGATTGCCCTGTGGGACATAAAGTATCCAAGAAGCTTGCCAGAGGGGACGCCAAACACACACTTCTCTAGGTTTAGCCTCAAGATGATCTTGCACAGACTTGCAAACGTCTCCTCCAAATCCTGGATGAGAGTTGATTTGTCCTTGGTTTTGACCACAATGCCATCCATATAAGTCTCAATGTTCTTGTGAAGCTGAGGTTCAAAACCAATCTGGACTGCCCTTGCAAATGTGGACCCGGCACTCTTTAATCCGAGTGTCATGCGAACAAAGCAGTACGTACCACATGAAGTGATGAATGATGTCTTCTCCTCATCTTCTTTGCACATGAAGATCTGGTGGTACCCAGAATAGGCATCTAGAAATGAGAGCAAATCACAACCTGAAGTGGCATCCACAATCTGATCAATACGCGGCAAGGGAAATGGGTCCTTTGGGCAAGCCTTGTTGAGGTCTGTGAAATAAATGCACAACCTCCACTTCCCGTTTGCCTTTCGGACCACCACTGGGTTTGCTAGCCAAGTGGGATGTAGCACTCCTCTGACCAAACAAGCTGCCTCAAGTTTCTTAATCTATTCTGCAATAAACTGATGCCTCTCCAAGGCCTGCTTTCGGACTTTCTTCTTAATAGGTCAGACATGTGGGCAGATAGCAAGGTGGTGCTCGATTACCTCCCTGGGAACACCGGGGATATCAGTGTTGGCGAACGTAGCAGAAATTCAAAATTTTCCTACGTGTCACCAAGATCTATCTATGGAGAAACCAGCAACGAGGGGAAGGAGAGTGCATCTACATACCCTTGTAGATCGCTAAGCGGAAGCGTTCAAGAGAACAGGGTTGAAGGAGTCGTACTCGTCGTGATCCAAATCACCGGAGATCCTAGTGCCGAACGGACGGCACCTCCACGTTCAACACACGTACAGCTCGGTGACGTCTCCCCCGCCTTGATCCAGCAAGGAGAGAGGGAGAGGTTGAGGAAGACTCCGTCCAGCAGCAGCACAACGGCGTGTTTTATTTTGTTGAGTCATTTCGACATGGATAGCTATGTATTCACAACAATCATACTATTGCTATGTTTATTGCTCTGTTTCAATGTGTGTACTCTGTTTTCCGTTCTTATATGTTCTATTTCAATGTGTGTTCATACGCTTTCCATTCTGTATATGTGGATGATAACAAATAGATTCAAATTAGTATACAAAAATAGATAGAAAATGGAATTCATAATATATATATAATATTAATTGTTCATTAGTTCATCCTAGAATATATATAATATCATCACATATACGTGATGATACTTAACTACTAGGTACAATGCATAAAATTGAAAACGAACAATACTAAAACTAATAATCCCTCCTGGGGCCAGTATTCTGGCAGCCCCTCACTAGCATCTCCTTGGTGCGCGGCGTCTTCCCAGAGCGGAGACAGTACTCCACATGCTCCGCCTTGCAGCGCTTGATGTGCCGATCTGCCTCTTGCAGGCAGACACGCGCGAACGATCTTGCCATTTTGTTGGGCGCCCACCGGAGCTCCTTGTCGGTGGCACGCTGGAGCTTATCGGCCCAGCTCCACGCAGTGATGAGGCGCCTAGCGCCTCTGGCCTTCCTCGCGAAGTACCCGTCTTTGTACACCTCCTCCGCATGATGACGCACCCGGCCCCAAAGCTCCGCCGCCTCCTTTTTCCAGGCGGCATCACGGGCTTCACAGGCCGCCTGGTACCTGGCATCCTCCTCCGCCATCTCCTTCTGGAAAGCTACTTGCATGGCTTTCTCAGCCGGCGGCAGCAACTTTCAAAGACAAAGATCATACTAGCCCCAAAACCAATACAAAGTTGGGGGGTCCGGTGCAACCTCGTCCGGCGGCGCGTAGGTGTCTTCGTTGCTGCTCTTTGCGTGAGCGTCCTCGGGGGGTGACGATCCTCGTTGGCACGTCGGCAGACCAGCGGCGCCATGGCAGAGATTTGAGAGATAGAGAGAGAGAGAGAGAGAGATAGAGAGAGAGGGGGGCGAGCAAGGGGAGGATCTAGATGAGAATGCAGGCGGAACGACATGAGCAAGGTATTATTTATTGGCAGCCGGAATCTAGATCGACGGGAACAGTATACGCGCCGGTCGCCAGAACTTACGAGTACTGGAGTGTTAATTACACACCATTCCCGTACCAAATCCGTGTGTGAGCATAATAGCTGACAGTTCCAAATGCAGAATCGTGTCTGATTAATAAAGATCGCCACTCACCTTCCAAACCTCGAGGCACGAAATAGAGTGCTAATCGTGTGGGGCCGGTTGTCTTGCCATATTTTACATTTTCTTTTTGAACACCAGATATTTACACCGTCTGATGATTTTTTAAGTCGCACAAAAGTACACAAATATGATTTTTCAAACCGTTATGGTTAGCCATTGCATGTAGATGTAGTTCAAATTTGAATTACGGTCATTAAATGGCTAGAAAATCACTTAAATGTCTTCAGAAGGTCAAATGACCCCTGAAATTTTCCAAATTTTCACATGACAGTTAGTACCAGTGAACATTACACGTAGAAAAATTTTGAAGGCCGTAAGAGGAAGCTATCTGTCGTTCGTCAGCAAACATGCATTGTTCCTTCTCGGAACCCTAAGCCTTCTAGTGAGTTGCTCCGGTTTTTGAGGGGTGTGTGTCCAAACTTTGGTCAAACATGCCAATTTTTGTACCACATCATCTTGGTGGCATGACATTACATCAAGCAAGATTTCATGTTTTCCTGATCATTTTTAAAAGTTTTGGAATTAAAATGACATGGCACTCCATGCATGTACATGTGTCCATGCCGTGAGACCAATATGTATGAAAATTCCTTCTAATTTACTGCATATGGATATAACTCGCACACAAGTACACAAACATGATTTTTCAAACCGTTATGGTTAGCCGTTGCATGTACATCTAGTTCAAATTAGAATTACGGTCATTAAATGGCTAGAAAATCACTTAAATGTCTTCAAAAGGTCAAATGACCCCTGATTTTTTACAAATTTTCACCTGACAGTTTGTATCAGTGCACATTACACGTAGAAAATTTTTGAAGGCTGTAAGAGGAAGCTATCTGCCGTCCGTCATCAAACATGCATTGTTCCCTCTCGAAACCATGAGCCTACTAGTCAGTTGCTCTAGTTTGTGAGGGATGTGTGTCCAAACTTCCGTCAAACAGGCCAATTTTTGTAACACATCATCTTAGTGGCATGACATTAATCAAGCAAGGTTTCATGTTTTCCTGATCGTTTTTTAATTTTTGGAATTAAAATGCCATGGCACTCCATGCATGTACATGTGTCCATGCCGTGAGACCAATATGTATGAAAATTCCTTCTAATTTACTGCACACGGAATTAACTCGCACACAAGTACGCAAATATGATTTTCCAAATCATTATGTTTAGCCATTGCATGTACATCTAGTTCAAATTAGAATTACGGTCATTAAATGGCTAGGAAATCACTTAAATGTCTTCAAAAGGTCAAATGACCCCTGAAAATTTCCAAATTTTCACATGACAGTTTGTATCAGTGCACATTACACGTAGAAAAAATTTGAAGGCCGTAACGGGAAGCTATCTGTCGTTTGTCAAACATGCATTGTTCCCTCTCGGAACCACGAGCCTTCTAGTGAGTTGCTCCAGTTTGTGAGGGGTGTGTCCAAACTTTCGTCAAACATGCCAATTCTTGTACCACATCATCTTGGTGGTATGACATTACCGCAAGCAAGATTTCATGTTTTTAATTTTTTGGAATTTAAATGCAATGGCACTCCATGCTTAATTGTGTCATAGCCGTTAGACCAATATGTTTGAAACTTCCTTCCAATTTAGTGCACGTGGAATTATATCGCACACAAGCACACAAAATATGACTTTTCAAACTGTTTTTTTTAGCTGCTGCATGTACATGTAGTTCAAATTTCGATTATGGTCATTAAATAGCTAGAAAATAACTTAAGTGTCTTGAAAGGTCAAATGACCCCTGAATTTTTCCAAAATTTGACATGACAGTTGTATTAGTACTACAAAATTTCTCGTACATTTAAAACACCATCTATTGCCACTTTACTCCAAATTCGTCTTTCATAGCTAATAAAAAATATATACAACATCACACACTGTTTTTTTGTAGCAGTCGTTTCCGATGAAAAATTCTGGGTCTATTTAAGTCTTCCTCCTTAAGCTTCACCGGCTCGTCTGCTCCACTGCCGGCAACCCCCGAATCCACAAATCTCGATCCCATTCCTACACCCCCTTCTTGCAAAAATGACACCGTGGAAACGCTTCGTGAAGGCCCATACGATGGTTGCGTCCCCCCCAAGTGTCGCGCCTACGCCGAGAGCGCTGCCGCCTAAGCCGAGAGTGTCGCCTCATCAGCATTGAGCGCGGTCGCTTCCGCCGAGAGGGCGTCAGCGACAGCCTAATGGGCAGCTGCAGCAGCGGAGACGGCTGCAGCTGCTGCTGCAACGACGGTTGCAAACACCGAGAGCGCTCGAGCGGACGTCTGTGTCGCCAATGTCGCCCTAGCCCGGGTCGACGCCATCCATGCCAAGATATTCTAGGGCACCTCGGAATCCAGCATGCAACCCATGTCCGAAAAGGTGGCGATGGCCATGGAGCTCCTGCTTCCTCATGAGGTCGTCATGCAGGAGTTGGAGATGCAGGAGGCGTCGGAGATCGAGGAGCGCCGGGAGGAGGAGTTACGCATGGCCCAGCTCGAGGTAGAGAAGAGTCTGTCCGTCGAGGAATCGACGGTGGAGTACCAAGGCGAGCTCTGGCGCAGCCACTACTACGAGTACTACAACCTTGAGGGTGGCGCCGAGGACGAGGATGAGGACAAGGACACGGTCGACTTCAGCAGGGGAGATGCGGAGTCCACCAACGGCGGCATGTCGCCAGGACAAGTCATCGACGTCTCATCTCACATAGGCGATGCATAGGCCGGCATGGTGGCGGATTTGTTAAAACTATTCATACTTAGGCTTTGTTTTTAATGCTGGTCTTTTGTTAGAGCAATGTTTAGGTGAGCTGTCTCTATTTAATTACTAAAATTGCTTGATTCGGTAAGTGTGGTTTGTGTGTTGTACGCTCTTTTTTGTGCCCAAATTAGCAAGCAATGTTAAATTATGCAATGACGAACGCGGTGAAATTTCCACCAAATTTTCAATTATCAAACTCATCACATGCGCGTTAAGCAGAAGAATCATTTGCGATGCACACTATCATTCAAAGTGAATGGTGTCCGGCGGCACCACGCGCAAAGTTTCCCTCCACATTTCGAAATTTTTGGCTTACCGCCGAAATATCTACCCTCCCCCCTCCCCATCCCCTTTTATCCCCGACCACAAGTCACATTTCCCCTGTTTCCCCTTCCTTCCTTCCTAAGCTATAGCCGCTTCCTCGCTTGCTTCCTCGCTCTCACCATCTCGCATGCTACCGCTGGGGTTGCCATGGTCTTCTTCAAAGACCTCTCCAACGGTTCCTCCTCCTCCGTTGACTCCTTAACCACCTGGGTATGCCTCTCTTCTCTCTCTCAGGCTATGACTTTGAATGAAGGATTTTTACCCGGCGGTCGATTTGAGTCATTTCTTCCTCTTGTAGTTCCCTAGGACCATCAGTTGCAACGAATGGAGCGGGGTGGCTGAAGATATGTCTGCTCGTTGTCACCATCAATCTCCATGCGTGAAGCTAGTTGCATTTGAATCTGTGGACAGTGGGAGGAAGTTTCTAGCATGTGTAGAGAAGGTTAGACCCTCTTTCGTTGTTGCAAATCATTTGTTAGATATGATTCAAACACTGTCATGGTCCCAACCCATTCATACCACACCTTCAACCAAACGCATCCTAAGGCAGTGTCACAGTTTGTACCTAGTATCCAAGAATGTTGCATCTCATCAGCGGTGCCATTAGAAAATTATTTGGCACGGCTTCAGCAGTTTGTGGAGCCAACTTGTCCACACATCCGAGCAGCCAAGCAGTAAAATACTAAATCTTTATGGCACAAAGGAACTGGGCATCGGAGCAACTAGGTGCTCCAGAGTGTCCCTGATTTTTTTTTCTGCCGCATCGGCTCGCCAGTGCAGGGCACCGGTGCGAGATGTAGCAATAGTTGTCTTTACACCAGTTTTGGCATACATAGTGGACGCCTTAGTGCTATTAGTTCTATGTTACTAAATTTGTGCATGTACACACCTGTTAGTATCAATTTGCTGTCATCCAAACACTGTCGCTATGCTATTGCAGTTATATTTACCTTCCTCTTAAAATGTTCAATTTGTTATTTATTACTACATGAGTAAGAACTTGTAGCGTTGTTGTAGTTAATTATAGCTTCTGATGTTTCAGAATTTGGTTGTTCTGTCACTAGCAATTAATTCATTTGCACATTGATCTTTTTGAGAAGATATGTCATAATTAGCATGTTTCTTCAGTTGTTCAAAATAAGTATTGGTGATTTTCTATGTTGGGACCATTTTCCCTACAATTGTTACTGATCTAGTTTTAAATATTATAGGATGTGCGGAAGTGTTCTTACTTGGAGTGGGTTGACCAAGAGTGGTCGCAGTCTTTGAAGATGTGCCTAGCAAAGCTCTAGAGCATGTATCAAGAAGAGAACAGAGGTAGGCTTAGAGATAGTGTTGTCAACGCTGAAGAATATTTGAAGATGCGGGATAAAAAGAGGAAGGTGGAGAATGAGCTCAGATTTTTTTAAATCATACTTTGCTAAGATGGTGTTGGCGAAGGAGGAGGCACTTTCCCAGTTGGCCAGTGCAAAACAGGTTCTTATTGAACTGAAAGCATAGGTGGATAAGACAAGCCTGGATGATCTCTATTAGGGAAATGAATATATTGTTCTAATATTGTTCTTATGAAGTTGAACTATATATATGTTGTACTATACTGTTTTCCGGTAGCTATCATATTGTGATGTTAAAATATATCTATGTGCCTAATATGAAATTGGGAAACAGTTGTTCGATATGAAATGTGAATTTCCGTAATGCTAGAATTATTAATTGTAAACTAATAAATCTGTGAAATGGGTCATGGAACTTTGCAAACGGTTCTAGAAGTAAAAGCGATTGTGATGGATAGCCCAATGCGACACAGTTTTCTTCATCAAATCGTGTGTGATGTAGTTGATAAAAGCAAACGGTTAACCAAGGTAGAGCATTTGTGATAGTTACACGTATCACACACGAGCCTATACATAAACCTGTGTGGGATGTACATACGAACGGAAATGTTTTCCCCGGGTTGACTGTGCGGGATGTACATAAGAACGGATACGTATTCCTTGGATTCACTGTGTGTGATATAAATACCTACGGAAATGTTTTTCTGGGATTCACCGTGTGGGATGTACATACCTATGAAAATGTTTTCTGGGATTCACCATGTGGGATGTACGTACCTACAGAAATGATTGGGTTTCCATGGGTCACCCGATCGCACACGAACTCATTTGGTGTCCCAGGATGGCCTATCCCCGATGATTTCTGGGTCATGTGGGAAGGACCCCCCCCCTATCGCCCACACTCACTTGGCGACGGTTCCAAATGTCGTCGGGTAAAGGGATTAAAAACCGTTTCTATAGCACCGACGCGTACCAGTGAGTGTTGTACTACATCATTGTGAAATTGTTGTTTAGCTTCTAATATTAACTTGGTGCTTTTAGGTACATATGACATTGGTAAAGATCCGCGCTTCGACCCTTTCTGCATATGGGCAAATGAGATACCGACGAACCAGCATCAAGTGAGGAAGCTGATACAGATTTTTAGTAAAATGAGTCAAAAGATGGCAATTAAACTATTTGTTTACACTTTATCCAAGACAACAGCGAACTACGGGATGGTAAGTAAGAACTCTGCAACCTTCTTTTTACTGCCCATAATGAGTTGTGTTAGATGACAATGTCTGAATATTTTTCCTTTGTAGTGGTTCCCAAAGCAGTTTACTCAAGATTACCTCTCAAACTACATGATTGGTGGGCATGCAAAGGTTAAAGTATTTCTACCAGAACATGATGATTATCTAGATGTTTTCAGGAAGATTGTGAAGGATGGGCGGTCGGCCATCACAAGGGGTTGGACTAGAGTCACGCATGCCTTCTACATGGTAGAGGGCACAATATGGGCATTCTGCTTCACCTTGTTCAGAAATCAGAATGTATTTCACCTCTTTCTTTACCGTCTTGAATAGTACAAGTATACAGTTGTGGTTCATCATTCTTTATTTGGTTCTTATGTAATTCTTGAACATATGTAACTATGAATCGAATAATGCATTGGTTGTTTGAACCTTATGGATATGAATAAAGCTATAGCATGCATTCAAATTCAAATTCAAATATGGTAAAATTCGAAATTGCAGTAATCAAATTACGGTGAAATTACGCTCTCCGGGTCGTTACGACACACACGGTTGGTAAAACACAAACATTTGCAATATACACCATAATCCTACATGGTTCACAGAGAGGAAACGTGTTGCCGTTTACAAAGCATGTGCGATGTCAGAGAATATCACAAACGGTGCGGGTAAACTAAACATTTGTGATAGTTGCCTTATCATACACGATTCACAATCATAAACTGTTCCTGATGAAGTATGTATCATAAATGTTGCACCACAGAATAGCGTGTGTGATAGTTGTCATGTACGATGATGTTACGACGGTCCGACGTTTCATAATATTGTCCGACACTCGTACGACGATTAGCTAATCTTCTTAATTAGTTATCGCATACGGTTTGGGAAAAGCGAATGTGTGTGATTGTATGCTAATCATACACATTCTATTATAGTGAACCGTTTGTGATGGGCCGCGCATCGTAAATGTAGCACCATAGAATACCGACTTCGATGGCAATGCAGGCACAAATGAGTAGGAGTATTGTATATGTATCTTGCCTCCCTATCCCCGACGGTTTCTGGGTCGTGTCTGAAGGACCCCCCTATCACCCACACTCACTTGGCGACAGTTCCAAATGCCGTCACCGAAAGGGGTTAAAACCGTTCGTATAGCACCAATGCATACTAGTGGTTGGCAGATGATAGGTTCATAATATACTGTATAGAGAGTTTATTGCCAAACCATGATAACAAGAGCACAAAGCAACTAGGCAGATCGTAGTGTGCATAAAAGGGGTGCGCCATAACCAACATCTATAAATCGGGAAAGTGGAACTGGCTGGAAAATACGGTGTTGTATTGCCGCTACTAATTGAAAGCCTATCGATCACGTACGGGCCAGCTCTATCAGCTGTTGACTGCAGATGTCCCTGCTCCCCTTCCTAACAAGGAACATACTGTATGTACTAAATACAGTATAACAAAAGAGGAACATGTTAAAGAACAGAAGAGGAAGCATATTCTTGAGGTTCCGCTTCTTTGCATACAATGTTGGTTGCCCACTCATGATGAATCACAGCGCCCAAAGAAATGCAATTCCATGTTGTCTCTCTATATGTGGCCACATGCATTTGGAAAATTCAGTGGGAGCATTAGCTGACCAATTAAATGTGTGTCTGTTAACTAATATCAGTATCATATCATAATTCTTATTTGAAGAAGTAAGCTTTGGACTTATGATTGGTGTGTTGTTTAGCTTCAAGAGTGGACTGCTGCTAGTGCGACACAAAGCAGCTACATACATCATAGTATAGATATAACGGGAAAACCGTAAGCATCACAAGTAAGATCAGGAAAGTGGAACTTGCTGGAAAATATGGGCTACTATTGTCGGTACGGCTAGAAAGGCTTCGGATACCATCCCTCTTCAACTGAAGGTGTGGTACTGTTAATATCATGTAACCCTCAAAGGAGACACAACTCCCCACATTACCTTGCTAATCTTATAGGATTCAAGTGGGCAGGCCACTACAATTCCTATTCCTATGTTTACAAAATCCTACGAATCAAATAGGCCCAAAGAGTTGAAAGTGTCCATCACAACCAACCAAATAGACCTCTACACTGCAAATGTCCCTGCTCCTCTTCACTACAAGGAACATATTGTAATACTATCATACTCGCTCCGTTCCAAAATATAAGTCTTTGTAGAGATTTCCACTAAGGATCACATACAGATGTATACAGATACATTTTAGAATGTAGATTCACTCATTTTGCTCCATATGTAGTCCATGGTGGAATCTATACAAAGACTTGTATTTAGGAATGGAGAGAGTACTTATTAAAGAAGAACAAAAGAGGAACATGCTAAAGAAGAGCAAGAAGATTTTGGATAATAAAATGTTCGTTGCGCAGTGCCCACACATGATGAACCAGAGCGCATTAAGAATGCAACTTCCTGATGTCTCCCTATATGTGGTGCGCGTGCTTTTCGAAAGTAAAGTAGGAACATTGGCTGACCAATTAAACATTATCTGTTTTAGTAATATTAGCATCATATCAGATTCGTATTTGAGCAACGAGTTTGGAATTATGAGGGGCACGTTGTTTAGCTTGATGGATTGAGGAGCAGTGCTAAGCAGCTACGATGATGGTACTGAATATAAAGGAATGTCTGGACGCAACTTGGGTGAAGATCCTACGTCTCCTAACCCTTCTTCCTCGTCTCTGATTCTTCCCCTACAGAACACCGCACGGACCGCCGGCCGAACCACCAGCACCGACCCCCCACCCCCCCGCCCTCCCCTGAACCGCCCACACCACCTGTGTTCCTCCGCCACCCCCACCCCCACCCCTGCCCCCACCTGC